>NC_081566.1:62547226-62697981 GCF_022355385.1 Mustela nigripes
GGGGGGGGGGGGGGGGGGGGGGGGGGGGGGGGGGGGGGAGGAGGGGACTGGGTAGCGGACGTGGGGCTGGCCTAGGGAGAGGGACGTGTGGGGCCAACCCAGAGATGAGAGACACAGACAGGAGCTGCTAGGACAGGGAAGCTCTGTGGAGACTCAGAGATGCGAGCTGGGGACACAGGGGTGGGGGTGGGGGCTTGGAGGGGGAGACACTGGAATTCTGGGATGATCCTGCCTGGTACTCGAGAGCCCTGGGGGAGCCCAAGACAGGGTGGGGACACAGACATGAAGGGGGCAGAGAGCCGGGGATGGGGAGACAAGATGAACAGAACTCTAGGTCTGAGGGACTGTGACGGAGGCCGGGAGGTCCCTCCCCCAGAGGGAGACGTTAAGGGAAACAGAAGCAAAACCTAGAGGGACCCCAGGAGCAGAAGCGCCCCTTGCTGGGGGTGGGGGTGGGGAAGGTAGGGAGGAACAGGGTCCCAAGTCCTCAGCTTCTCTCCTTGTAGGCTGTTTGGCTCTGAGAATTTGGTCCTCCGCAGAGGAGCCGAAACCATGGGGCACCGGAAAGAACGCTCCCTAACTGCGAGCCCGTGACCTTCAGCGGGTCGTTAATCCTGACTTAGGCTGTTGTGTCCTCTGTGAAATGGGGATCAATCAAGCTGCCTTCCTCACAGGGCGCGTGTCGCACACTGTGGGGGAGTCCTAGGCCAAGCACTCACCCCAACCTGGACATCTGTGCGGGGCGATTTGAATCACCTTCCTGCGTGCGTGATCTGAGGCATTATGGGGGAGGGAGGGGAGGCTCTGGGGTCAGCCCAGGCCACCGGCAGCCCTGGCCCCCTGGTCCGAGGGGGCAGGAGACCCCCCAACTGTCCCCCAAGCTGTGTGAGGGTCTCTGCTACAAGGACTGTGGGAGGAGCAGGAAGGGGCCTGAGCCGGCCTGTGGCTGCTTGTCATCACTTTGTGTGCCGTTGTGTCCGGCCAGTTTTTCAGACTGTCGCCACCTTTTCACGTCTACACAGCCTTCAAGGTGGATTGCTGGGTGGGAGGCTGGAGTATGGGGAGGACGCGGGGTCCGGGGCCTAGTCCTTGAGGGTGGGGGAGGGCCCCGAGGAGCTGGGAGCAGTGGGTTGGCAGGAGCGGGGGTGACATATGTGGGGAGCCCTGGGGACCCAACCGGGCGGGCGGCTGGCAGGGAGAGCAGACGGCGTTAACCCTAGCTGTGCCGCGATGCCTGACCCTTTCCAGGGAGTGGCCCCGGATGGGCTGTTATGAGGAAAGGCTGGTCCGCATCCCGGGCCAGGAGAGCGAGGCAGGCTAGAGGAGCCTGGGCAGCGGCCTCCGTGTGGCTGGGAAGCCTTGGCCCAGCCTCCGCCTCCGTGTCTGCCCCCACACTGGCTCTGTCCGTCTGTCTTTCTGGGCTCCCCTCCTGGTGCCTCTAGAAGGTGACAGCGGGTCTCCACTCTGGTGAACTACGCATCTGTCACTCCCTCCGCTGCCAGCCGGGCTGGAAGCCCCCCTTTCCAGTGGCCGGCCAGGGCCCTCTCCCACCCTGGCCCCCAGGCCTCGCTGCTTTTGTGTCCCGGGGGCGGCCTCGCCTTTCTTCTCCCCTCTCTGCTCACCTCTCCGCAGCCCCAGCCCGGCCCCAATCTCATTAAGGCCTCCAACCACTGCCCCTCCAGCCCCCCCCCCCCCCCCCCCCCCCCCCCCCCCCCCCCCCCCCACCTCCCGGGCTCCGGGCTCCCGCAGTTCCCTTTCCCCCTTTGGCCCCCAGCTTCCCTACTTCCTGTTTCCCTGTACTGGTTTATTCTTTCCAGGATGCCCGCTTTCCTCTCCTCTCCCTGCCCTTGCTCCAAGTCCTCTCTGGAGGTGTGGGCGGAAGGGGACCCCAGGGTCCCGGCCCCAGTCGCCCCCACCCCCGCCCCGCCCGGCGGCCAGCCCACTGGAGCCTAAGCCTGGAGGCTTACTTGGGGTTGCGTCATCTCGAGGCCTCCTGAGGTGGCCCCTGCGCTCTGCTCTGCCGGTGTTTTCCCTATTCCGACGACTCAGGGACAACTCGGGGGCTGAGGACTAAGGCGCAGAGCTCTGCCTGCCTGTCTCCACTGCAGGACGGTGGGGCCCCCTGTACCTTCTGTGTGTGGATTCAGGAAGGAATACAAATCAGACCCCAGGCCATTTGAACCCTGACCTGGAAAGGGCTCTCTCCTTCCCAAGCTCAGCTACAACTTCAGGGAGGACGGGGGGGCCGGGGACCTGAGTCTCCGAGTCACTTTGCAATGGCCCCTGTGTTGCTGTCCCACCGCCCACCCCCAGACTCCTAGGGTCCTCGGGTTACAGCGCAATAAGTGCCTCCCAAGCCTTCCTCTCTGGGAGGAAAACTTCCTAACAGCCTTAGAAAGTTCAAGAATTGATCCACAGTCTGCCCTTTTTTAAAGATTTTACTTATTGATTTATTTGAGACAGAGAGAGAGAGAGAGAGAGAGAGAGAGCATGCGGGGGGAGAGGGACAAGCAGACTTCAGGCTGAGCTTGGAGCCAGATCAACAGGGAGTTTGATCTCACGACCCTGAGATCATGACCCGAGCCAAAGCCAAGAGCCTGCTGCTTAACTGCGGAACAGACTGAATCATCCCGGGGCCCCAAGAATTGACCAACCTTTCATCCCCGCTGCCCTGAGGAGTTGAGTGTGGAAGTAAGGCCACATGGAGGTGGCTGTGAGAGCCAGCAGGGACCCCGGACAGCTGCCCCTCGTCTGACTCCGCACGATGCAGGCAACACGGGCCCCTCCCAGAAGCACACAGACCATTCATGGCACACCGGGCCCCCTGCCCAATGCCAGCCTTCCATCGTCTGAGCTCAGGAAGAAACTATTCCCAGCACCGATTTTCACGGAGCGTGCGCTGCTCTGCCTGGTTATTTATCCTGTGTCCTGGCCCTTTCTGCCATCCAGGCTCTGGACCCTGAGTCTCTAAGGGAAGCTGCCACATCTCACCATAGCTTTTTCCAAGGCCAGGACGGAGCACCTTGTCACAGCCGTGCTCAGTAAATGTTGATTACTGCCCGTGCAGATACAAGACTTGTTCTGGTCTCAGCTCGGTTCTAATACACCTTGGGCAAGCCACTCACTCACTCTGGGCGACTGTTTCCCCCATTTGTTGAATGAGTTAGCTCATAAGTACAATTCTTAAGTTCTGCTTGTAGGGTTCCACGAAGAAACAGAGTCCTACTGAATAAGGTGGGATCTTGGTCCAGAACACCAGACTCTCCATGAAAATATCTGCCAGCACTTGCTTTTGGGAAGGCTGAGAGAAGCACAGGAAGAAACACCGGCTGTTGGGAGAGCCCTCGGTGCTGAGATACAAAGGGGCTGTGGCAGGTAGAGTCGGGCTGGGTCCTGGGACAGAGTGGTCAGCTCTTCAAGCCCCGCATGGGTAGAAGTAGGGAGGGGAAGTGACACATCCCCAGGGGGCACAGGGGTGAGCAAGGCCCAAAGCAAATGTGGGGGAGGCAGGCTGAGGCATTGGTTTGTGACCCTAACCGGCTGCCAGCCATGACCATGGCCATGAGGTCTCCAGCGCACAGCGGGTGCAAGGGGAGGAGCCAGACCAAGGTCTCAGCGAAGGGGCCCCTGAAGGGGTCAGCAAGGGGTCTGGGCCCCACCTATGGAGCTTGGTTTCCCCAAGAGCCATGGGGAGAGCTTTTGTATTTGGGGTGGGAGGGTTGTGAAGTCGGGGTGGCACGGGGCGGGGGGGTGGAAGACACGTTGGTGCGGAGCGTTCCCTGAGCCGAGGAGGCTGGGCCCTTGTCTTGTACCGGCGCCCACGCTGTGCAGCCCCCTCGCTGGTACCCAGCCGCTTCCCTGCCTCCCGAAGCTGCCAGCGGGCCTCGGGAGCTCACTGCCCTGTCCGCTGGGAGACCCTTTTGGCCGAGGGAGGCGAGGAGTCGGCCCAGCAATGGTGGCAGCTGCTCCTGCCTCCCGCCAGCACAGTGTGCGGGCCAGGAGGGGTGTGGGGGTGGGGTGGAGCGGGCTCATTTCTACCTCCTACAACCCCAAACGTGTCCGCTGAGGGGAGCCTCAAGGAAAATCAGCCCCTCAGCGGGATACAGGAAGGTGACCAGCCCAGCCCCAGGGACTGGGGGCGGGTCCTCCCCAGGTCAGCGGTCTTGGGGCCTCCGGGGCCTCAGGGCCGCAGTGAGGGGACAAGGCTGGCCTCAGGCACCGCTCCGGAGGGGTCTTCCCCTCCCCAGACTCGCAGCTGCCCACCCCTCCCACCCCAGCCTTTAGCTGTGCGGCCATACTCTGCAGTTTTGCTCCCAGAAAGACCCAGGGAATCCGAGTATTTGCCCAGAGCCAAGGTTTTCTTTCCAGGAGAGTCGGAAGCCACGCCTGTTTTGGTCTACAAAGTGCCCACGGGAAACAGGAGGCCCAATCCCTCAGCATTCCAGCCCAGGCCCGTGACACCTGCCCTGGCCTTGTCTCCTCCTTGGCTGCGCCCTGGACAACTTGCCCTTCCCGAACGCTACCCGAGCCTCCTGGGCTCTGTGCTTCCACCGCTGAACTCCAGACTGAAACTCAGATGCCTCCCCACTCTGGGTGGCCTTTCCAGACGTCCCCAGGGCCCTGAAGCCTGCCACATGCTGTCCGAGCGCTCCAGATCCACCGCCCACCAGTCTCTCCCCGAGGGCCGGTCCCCTCACTCCCGCACCCGAGCTGGCGTCTCGCAGTGAACGAGGACGCGCCTGTCCGACACGAAGCGGGAAACGAGGCTAACGGGGCTCTTGCAAGAGGGAAGCCAGGGCTCCAAGGCGCCCCGGGAGCCTGCTGGGAGGACTTCCACCGCTTCTGACAGAGCCGCACTCCTTGAGCCCCCAGAGACCCAAAGAGAGCACGTGAGGTAACAATTTCATGACTTCTGGTCGCGGTCACCGAACGCGAGGGTGCGGAAGAACACGTACAGGTCACGTGGGACAGCCTATTTTAATGAAACTTGCTATTTATATATTTACACACACGCACGCGCGCACACACACACACACGGAAAAGAGAAAACAAAAATAGATATTACAGCTTCGTAAAATCACAATGAGCGCTGTGGCTGGAGGTGGACCACCACCCAGCAGCCCACCCCCTGCTGGGCCACCGAAGGGTCTGGGGACAGGAGAGCAGGAGGGAGACAGCAGGCGAGGGCCCCAGACGGCCTGGCCTGCTCCTTAGGGCTTCCTCGCAGTTTGCCCCTGGCATCTGGCCTTCCTGTCCCTCCCAGTGAGCAAACAGGAAATGGTTAGAAACGGGGTGGGTTGGGGAGCAGAGGGTGGTCCTGGGGAGGACGGAGGGCAGAGGAGGGACCCTGAAGAAAGTGAGTGAGGGGGCGCAGCTAGGAGTCGAACAGGAGCAGGAAGCTTCTATTTGCCATTCCAGAATCTGGCAGGGGTGAGGACCAACCATGGAAGGGGAGATGGGCAGGGGGAGCTGGAGAGGACAGGTGACTTGCTTCTCCCTCCCTTCTTTTGGGCGGTTGCACTTCTTTACATTAATTCCAGTCTGAGCAGGCCCAGAGAGGTTCCAGTGACAAACTAGTGGTTTATGTCCCCATGGGACACATGATCTAGGACATGAACAGTAGAGCTGGCAGGGAAAGCCAGGTTCCTCTTCAGTAAGACACAGCTCCGGGCTCCCGGGGGGCGATGAAAAGGACGTCGGCCTTGGCGTTGATGCAGTAGGTGACGGCGAGAGAGAAGACGAGGATGCCGAAGCCCACCATCAGCGTGACGAACTGCGGGCGGGGGGCAGGGAAGGGGCGGGGAGGGCAGAGGTGCTCTCAGAACTCAAGCCAGTTTGCTCTGAGTTCTGGACCTGGCTCTGAGCGCCAAGTCTGGGGCAATCAGAGGCAACATCTTCCCAACTGGGAGACCCAGTCTCTCCGTTTGGAAAGAGAAGTAAAGAGTCTCTGCTCTTCTTTCCCCCTTGCCTGAGTTAGAGTTTAAGCATCCTGAAGTGAGGATCCATGACTTTTGACTCTGGTGGCAATTACATCACTGGTTTCCTCATGACAGATGCTCAAGAAATGGGGGACCCTGTCCATATCCCAGGAGCAGCAGGTGGGGCACCGCTGGCTGGGAGTGGAGCTGCGGGGGGTCCCCGGCAGAGGAGCACCTCCGTGGGTCTCCGTGGGAGCCTCACTCCAGCATGAGTACAGACCCAGACTCTCGTGAAGACAGGCTTCCTAACGGGGCATGCCGGCTGACAAGGGACAGAGTCACAGGTGGTTTCTGTGGCACATCTGGGCCAAATGGGAGACGGGAGGGGGTGCGAGGGAAGAGGCAGCAGCCGCAAGGGAAGCCCCGCCCGGCCCCTCCCGGCTCACCTCCAGCTCTCTGCTGGCTATCAGAAAGATGCGGGCCCGGATGTCTTTCCAGCGGCTCTCCGTCCACGTGGAGTACTCGGTGGAGCCCCACTGCCTCAGCTCAAAGGCGGGGGACAGGGCCCTGGCCAGTCGCGCCGTGGAACGCACACAGTGGGGCAGCCGGTCCGTCTCATTGGAATTCAGAGGGCCCTGGACCCACGCGTACTCGTACAGCTGCACGGGAAGACAGGCCATGGAGTGGGGCCGAGGCGATCCTCTCTTAGATGGGTCTGCTTCCACCCAGGCTACTGCCTCTCCAACACTCGCGTTTAAGGCACGGCAGCCTCTCCATCCCAGCCCCTTGGGTCCGGCCGGGCCCAGGACATTCTCCAACTTCCCCAGGGGAAAGAGGCCCTCGGGGCACCTCCCACACCCACTACCACTCACATCCTTGTTTTCACTGGGGACTTTACTTGGATCCTGGCACTGCTCTCGGGTAAGGTCGACCACCTGGCCAGTCAGGTTTGCCAAGGCGTACTGCACCACGTAAGTGGTGTTGGTGGGGCTGGAGACGGCGATGTAGTGCTGAAGAGGCCCATCGCCTGAGCGGAGGCCGCAGGGGAGGGAGGGTTTGGAGGGTGGGAGGCGGGTGTGGGTGTGAGACAGAGGAGCCCGAGGTTGGCAGGGCCCCAGAACAGAAGGTTAAGAGAATGGGTCCGATACATCAGGAGACGGAAAGGCAAACAGAGGGGAAGAAAAGGACAAAACAGAAAAGGAGAAAAAAAAAGGATTAAACCAAGATGGTCTCTCTCGATCCCTTGCCTTGGCCAAGGGTGCCATTCCCACAGCACGTGCTTACCCAAGTAGGACCTTAGGTCCTGCCGGAGGACAGACTGGAACCAGGAATTGTTGGCTCTGACCAGGAACCCATAGAGCAGGCGGGTGACCTAGGATTGGGGCAGCGAGAAGCAACAATCTGGAGATCCAGAGCCCAGGGAGCGTTCTCCAGGGAAACCCTGTTGTGGGCCAGGGGCTGGGGAGGCAGGGGCCGGCTCTGGGGGGCGCGGGGAGCTCCACCCACGTGCGCTCCCAGGTTTGGGAGAAGAGACAGTGGCACGAGGATGGGGCAGGCTGCTGCAGGCACAGGGCTGGCGAGGAGGCAGGGTCCGCCTGTCCCTACCGTGTGGGCATCAGCCCGGATGGCATCGGTGAAGTTGGTCCCTCCTGCGAGCTGGTACAGCGCACGTGCCAGCACTGTGGCCACATCTGCCAGAGCCTGCGGCGGCGAGGAAGGGGCTGAATGGCGCACCTCTTCTAACCTCTTAGCAGCTTCACTGTGCTCCCCGCCCAGGTGAGTGCTACCTTGGCAGTGTCTGTCACGAAGTTCAGGTCCTCCTCGGGGCTCTGCCACTCGGGGTAGCTGACGTTGATGTTCTCCGCAGTGTCGTAAATGCTCTGGTAATAGCTGCCGGGAGAGGCGCCGTGAGCCTCGGCCACCCGCGGCCAGCGCCCTGCCCTAGCCCCCCTCCCAGGCCCCTCCTGCAGGAGCCTCTCTCTTTTCATCCTCCGAGGAAGGGAAGAGAGCACGAGGGTTCCACATCGAAGACAGCGTGGGGGCCGGGAGACGGGAGAGGAGCAATTCAATACAAGGACCCTCCTAACAACACGCGAGAAAAGGCAAATGAGATCAGGAATGCAGGAGGCCCCCTTCCCGGGAAGCCTCAAACGGAAGAGACGCTCTCCCCCTCTGCTTGGGCTGCAGACGTGCTTGCGGGACGGCTGAGAGGACTTTCTGGGAGCACGCGCGCTATCACTAGAGCTTTCGCGCGGCGCTTCCAACAAACGTCGGCATTGAGGGTGGGCTGGGGCAGAGGGAGCTGAGCGGGTCTGCTCCCAGATGCAACGCACCGCACCGCACCAGGTCCTCGGGGAGCCCAGGCATATGTGGGCTCTGAAGCCCAGCAGAGCACTTCTAGCCTTCAGCCCTGACATACGCTGGCCCCCACAGGAGCGAGGCTGAACGTGTGCAAATGACCATCTTGACCCCAAGGTGCTGCGGAGGTCAGACAGGGAGGAGAGTGCTGACCTGAGCTCTGGAAGCATCTCTGCACCCAAATAAATGAGAAAGTCCTCCCTGGCTGGAGTCAGAGAACTGAAACTTAAGTGTTTTTACTCAGAAACCCGTTTGGTCTCATGGCAGAGGGAAGGGGAGCTGGGGGCCTAGCAATCCGGCCCCAGTGAGAAGTCCCCCGATAGCCTAGGGCTGCAGTTAGGGGCAGTCTGGGGTGCCCAGGACCAGGAGAGATGTGACCGACAGGGCCTCACCCCTTCTCTCTGGAGTCCCTTCATCTGGAGGGGACACTTTTACCCCAACGGCAGGCACACGGTACACTTCAGAGCACGAGTTCTATCTGCACACCCGGCACAGCACCCTGGGGCAGCCCCCCAACGGCCAGCTCCTGCGAGAGGTGCTGCCCTCTGCTGGCAGCCCTGGGGACCCAGGCCTCCGGAGAGCGGGGCGAGGCTGGCTGAGCAAGGATGCTCTGGGCCAGCGAAGGCTGAGCGGGGCCTGTTCTCCAAGATGCCACGTCAGATGAGGCGCCTGGCCTGGAGGTGAGCAGGCTACTGAGAAGAAGACACGAATCGACCTGAGCTCTGAAGAGGATGCTGTGGGGGCAGGGGAGGGTGGGGCTCTTTCTGGACACAGAGACATCCCCCCGCCACAGACCCCAGACTACAGCGTAGATTCTCTCCCGGAACGAGGCGGCGGCCTCGGGGACTCTTACCGGTTATGGAAGACGGTGGAGTGGTCCGCGAGGACAACGCCGGAGACGTTCCGAGCCCGCAGGAAGCGCTGCAGGGAAGACGGCGGGAGGGGCTGGGACTGCTTCAGCCTCCGGAGGGCCACGGCGGGGACGCCGGCTCCGCTCCTCTCCAGGGTGCTCAGGAGGGCCTCTACCTGCAGGAATGGGTTAGCTCGGGGTGGCCGGAGGTCTCTTCCAGGACCACAGGGCCATCTCCCTCGAGTCTTGGGAGATGCCCCCAGGCCTCCTGCACCCCAGTTCCTCAAGCCCTTGGGAACTGAGGCTGAGTGTCCTGCGGCTCACACTGTCTTAGTCTCACTAGATGCTCAACTTCCTACTTGTGCAGAATTAGAAGAGCAAATCGCTCCCACAAAACCGCACGGGTTGCCACACGGGAGCCCAGAGCGGGGGTGGGGTGCACGGACACCGGAAGGGCAGGAAGACCACCTCATGAGTAAAACAGGCCTAAAGCTGGACCCTGAGATTGAGGAAGGTCTTGAGCAAGTGGTGAGGAATGCTGAAGACAATCTGGGTAGAGAGTCTGAAGCAGCTGGGCATCGGGCAGGGCAGCCTGGACCAGCAGGCCAGTGTGGCAGCAGAGAGAAAGGAGCTAGTCGCTCCCCCGTCCACCGCTAGGCACGGAGTCAGAGAACTGCCCGTCCCAGGAAACCAACACACGAGCTGTGCTCACAGCTCTTCCTGGGAAGCGGAAACAGCCATGCTGGCCATCCTTTAGCTGGTACCTAACCTGAGGTCCTGTCTCACGGTCCTGAGGGCTGGTGCAGGGGATAGGGCTCGGGTGAGGGGTGCCCATATGGTAAGCTGATGAAACAGGAAGTGAGGAGGAAAGATGCTCAGATTACCTGATTCTGTATGGACCCATTTTTCTGAGACATGGGGTCTGTGTGCATCCAAAGCTCTAGTGAATTTCTTAAGGCCACCTGGGGGAGGATGAAGACGCAACACGTATCACTGGTGTCCACTGTGGCCCGTACCCGGGAGAAAGGCGTAAGGTCAGAGAAAAGTCAGGGGGAGAGGTGGCGGCACCAGCAGCGGGGACAACAGGACACAGAGGCGGCAGCGTGAAGGAGGAGGGAAGGGGTGAGGACACACGCTGCACACCTGTCCCAGCTCCACGAATGACTCGATGTTCTCTAACTGCACAGGAAACTTGCCCTTCTCCATGTCGTAGACCATTCTTGAGCTGCCAATGTAGTCAAAGGTTTCCTGAGGGTAGAGATGGGTGGGAAACGGAACAGAGATTCCCAAGAGTCAGGGTCAAGGCATGAAGGCTACTGTCCCATGTCATCACAATTGCCGGCCAGCTCACGCAGTCACGTGACTCCGCCCTCCTTCCTACCCCGCCTCCCAGCTGTGACCATCCCTCACACGTGGGTATCACAGGACTTCTCGAGCCCAGAAACGGGAGAGCAGCCTCGGCAAAGGCCCGAGGCGAACATCAGCTGTTACGTGCCTGCTCCTTGCCTCTCCCTCCCCTCTGCCCACTCAGCCACGGCTGCTGTTCCCTGATTCCAGGGCCAGGCTGTGGTGGCAGTGGGGAGAGCCAGGGGCCTCAGGGCCCTTGGGTGGGAGTGGCAGTGAAAAGGTTGAGAGAATAAAAGTAACGGGCAGGGGACAAGGGGACTGCAGCACAGCGATTTCATGTCAGGGTGCAAAAGCTTCCGAAAATGTGGGACTCTAAGGGGAGACACATGGAGTTACATCCAGATGCTCTCTGCTGAATAACCACCTACATCAAGTGCCCAGATCGTCCCCAGACAAGAGCCACGCCCCCACTGGCCCTGCCTGCCGCCCCTCCCCCCCATTCCACCTTAGCCAGAGTGCTTCCTTACCCCTTGGAAGAAGACGAACATGACATTGCGGGGAAGGGTGGCCACATCAGGGGCCTTCTGCAGAGCTTCAGCAGCAGCTAGCTGAGTGACGAAGGAGGCCACGGCACTTTCAGCCCCTGGGGCCACATTCCAGAAAAAGGAACGACTGTCCAGCTGGGCACAGCAGAAAAGGCAGGGGAGGCAGGCTTTGAAAATGGCCATTAGGACAAGGCCCCAGGCCCCCGAACCTATTCTAGCCAAGAGAATGTTCATAGGCTGGGATGATGGCTAAGCTGGGGAGGCCCAGAGCCCAGATCCCTCTCCACGGAGGCTCCCCACCATAGCAAGCCGGAAACCCGAGCCCGCACGAGGCCTGCCAGCCCATCGGGGACCAGCCCCGTCCACCCTGACCAGGGGCCAACACTCACCCGGGTCGCAGCAACCACAACCTTGTCATCGGGTTCTAACATCCCAGACATATTTATAGGCTTCAGCATGCTCCATACGTTGTAGTCGGACAGGGGGTCACAGACGATTTCTGAGCAGGACACGGGAGACAGCAACAGGCATAAGGGACGCCGCAGCCCCAGACACGGCATGGAAGACTCCTCCGCCCACTGCCCCGTGGGCCTGGGAATCCTCTCCTGTCTCCGCTGCTCAAGGTTGGTTTCTCTGCTCTGCCCACTTCAGGGACTAGTGGCCTCAGCTGTTCAGAATCATTTCTGCATCTGCCACCGCACGCTCCCTGCCTGCAGTTGTCCCTCCCACGCTCCCCAGCCCCCCAGTGTCCCCGGCGGGCCTTAGACCTGGCCTACCTGGGTTGATGCTGAAGGTGCTCTGGATGGAGCTGCGTCGCATGCAGGTGACCGTGCTGAGGACAGCGTGCATGTGGGAGAAGAGCTGCATGGCGCACAGCGGGAAGGCAGGCGCTGAGCCGTTCGGACTCAGGTTGTGATCGCGATAGCACTAGGGAGGGAGACAGACCCCACGGAGGCAGCTCGCATGGAGTCCTGCCCAGACATCCCAGAAAGAGGGCCCAGCCCCGTCAGGAAGCCACTGTCACATCTGTCCCTGAGCTAGTTATCCTGGTACAAACCCAGCGTGTACAAGGTCCAAGAGAAAACCTCACCAAACAGCCACAGGCTCAATGCCTTAGTTGGGGTGGACGACACCACCCCATCCCAAATGGCCTGGCTCAAGTTCTTAAAGCGATCTGATGTACAGAGCAGTGAACCAAGGATCAAAGAACAAATTCAAGACCACTTAGACATCGCTGTGAAACTATGGAACAAATCTCCTAATTGCCCTGCGTGTCAGCACAAAGAAGCTAGACCAGAATTAGCAACTGGCCGGAACTGAAAAAGAACGTCAGAGGTCTCTGACTCTCTCAACGCCTAGTCTGACGCTCTTTCTACCATGTTCGCGGCTCCTATCCAGGGCTCCACACCTCACTTCACAGCAAATACTGTTTCTATTTTCTTCCAGCCTGAACTGTCAACACTGTAAGAGCAGGCAGGATAGAAATGGGAAGGGAAATGTGAGAAAAATACAGGTGTTGGCTCTTCTTGGAGCAACTGTCTTTCAGTGGGCGTGCTGGGAGATGAGGTCCCTCCGAACAGGAGAAGCGCCTACAAAGCTGCTCTTTGGAACTAGAATTGCTAGGAGCTGGCAGTCATTACCTGCTTGATGACCTTGGTTTCATTCTCATCTTCAAGAAGGAAGATGGGGAAACTGAAGTCTTCATAAGCCAAACCATCTCCCAGGGGGTTCCACTGGATTTCTCTGCAGTGAGCAAATTCCGGCCCATAGGAGTTGGAGTAAATGCCTGTGGGGGTGGATAGGGGACAGACTGCTGGGACTCCGAGCGCTCAGGGACCCAGCGAGGGAGGAGGGCTAGGATATCACTGGGTTGGGACCAAGAGTTCCAAAGGAAAGGGGGGCTCAGAGAAGCAAGCATCAACCTGTCACCACTTAGAGTAAAACAGACAGTGGGAGCAGGGAGCCCGCGGCTGGCTGATGAGGGACGGAGCTCGTGACAGAAAGGGGAAGAAGGGGAAGCAGCAGATGGAAGGCATGACTGACGCTAAGAAACACCATCTTCTGTTTGGGAGTCAGCTGCTCCCCTACATACAAACAGACGCACAGACAGACGTCCAGACAGATGCGTACCCCCAACCCCTCCAAAGACATGACGCTGAAGCAGCAGTGAGCTCTGGGTGATGGGATGTCCCCTGATCCTTTGGAGCTCTTACCAAACCCATCATTGGGACACGGCACACTAGGAGAGAAGCCGGATGCGGGGTTGGGCTTGGCCAAGGACACGGCCAGGCCAGCGATGCGGCTGGTTCTCCCCTTTAGTTTCTCCATCAGATTCCTGAAACAGGGAGGCCAGGAAGGAAGGTGGGAAGGTTATTAGTGTCCCAATATCTGCCCAAGGATGGAAACAAATGGGGAACTAATGGAACCCAACCCACTGACTCCTTGTAGCCCTGTAACTAATGTAATGTTGTTTGTCAACTATACACTTAAAAAATTAGGACAAACAAAAACCGCCACAGCTGTTGCCTCCTTTCTTGCTTCTCCATCTCTAACTCCTAAGTGAAGCTGATGACCCAACCGGAGCTCAGGGCTTAATCTCACCCTAGGGACCCCTCCTTCCTCCCTGGGGTCTTTACTCCCTGGAGCTCTATCTATGAGGTCACCAACATGATTCCCCTGATGGTGGATGTGTCTTCTGAGACTCAGTCCCACCACCCTGCCCCCTTCCCTGATCAGACCAGGGCGGCCAAGGGAAGTTTCTATTCACAGATGTGAGGATGGTCCTCCAAACCCTCCCCTCTCTGCTGTGTCTTCCCAGCAGGCACACACAGCCCTCACCTGGTGAAGAGTGCGCCCTCCAGCAGAACCACATAAGGGGGGTTGGGGCCGTCGGTCAACACCCACTGCAGGTCCTCTTCCTTCTCCACCACGTGGATGACCCCTGTGTCCCCACTGACGGAAGCTGCCAGGACAGAATGGGTCACAGTAAAGCTCCCACAGTTGACAATTCTGACTCTGCCTGATTCTGCAGATCATTTATCCCCCAAACCTGGCTCAGGACACTGGGTGGATGCCGCCATCTCCAGACCCAGACTTGAACCGAAGGCTGAGTCACCCAGCTCCATCTGAGGGCCACCAGCTGGTGGGCCTGACTGGGGGACAAGAGAGCCCAAGAAATCTACACACTAGAGGCTTTATTCACTAAATCTCGGAAAAGTTACATGATCATTTTCTTGCACGCAACCCTCAACTGTAAGTGTGGGCGTACAAACAAATTTCTAGGACAGCAGACACCAAAGTTCTCAAACTGTATTTTCTCCAGGAAATGGCAGGTTCTAGATCCCTCGCTCAGAGTTCTAGCACTGAATCTTCCTTTGTGAGAACACATGTGTAGACTCCCTTGGCTTCAGGAGAACTCCTGGGTATCCACTCCTCTGCCCTAATTGGGAATGATTTTACTTTGCTTTCAGCCAGTTTTGGGTAAGATTAATAAAGAACCTTGGGGTCTCTACACCTTCCCAACTGATGGGGCTTGCTGGATTAATGATGAGCTGATATTGACCCCCCCTCATTTCTGGAGACCCAGGTTTTCCAAAGACCCTAGGCTGGTCACTCCCAGCTCGGAGCAAACTCATCCCCCTTAGCCTAGGAGGCCTACAAATAGCATCCATTTCCGTACATACCAGGATGCCACCCAAGTAACATTTTCTATGTGTCTCATGAATGACAAAGACTGGGAAGCACCACAGTAGAGGATGGAGGGTTCATAGTCCCAAATGCCCGTCAAGTCCCTAGTGATCCATGAAGAGACATCCCACGGTCTCCCCACAAGCCTTCTCCCCACAGAAAATTGGACGTGTTATTCGGATATTGTCTCAGAGCTGTAGTTCTTGACCCTTGCTGTGTATCACTCTCGAGTTTTAAAAAATACAGATACGCGGGCCTTAGATCCACTAAATCTCTACAGGCGAGGCCCCTGAATGTCCACTTTCCAAACCTGCTGCAGACAGCCATTATTATTGTTGTTTTAAGAGTCACTTAGTATAGAGAGACAGAAAGAGCGTGTATGAGCGGGAGGGGCAGAGGGAGAGGAGAGAGAACCCTCAGGCAGACTCTGCGCTGGGCTCAGACCCTGACATGGGGCTTGATCTAATGATGCTGAGCTCATAGCCCGAGTGGAAACCGAGAGTCAGACGCTTAACCAACTGTGCCATCCAGGTACCCCTCATATGGTTCTTTATTACATAGAGCCAGTCGTGAGAATTACGGTTCGAGGTCAAGGCAGTGAAATATCTCTAACTTGTGCAAAACCTTAAGCATATCCCGACTGTCAGCCAAGAAGAAGGTTTCTTCCATGAGATTTGGTAAAATCTAGACATGGAAGCAAGTACCCAACCTTCAGCTACATCTTACAGAGAGTAAGTACCTAAGAAATTCCTGGTGATAGTGAAAATAATAAACTTTAGAGTAGTATCAGAATCTGGAATAACTTTAATAAAGATCTAGCTACCAATGGCGGCTCTCGGTCCAATGAAAGGCAGGAGTCCTTGCCACACAAAACGTGCAGAAAGGAAGAGCTGTTCTGGGAACAAAACATGTTTCACTGCAGCTCCAAGGAGCACAGGGAAAGCCGAGCCAGGACACTGGACCGAAACACCTGCATTCTGACCTGGGTTCCAGCTGGTGGCTATGTCGTCTGGAGTAGCTTGCTCACTTTCTCTGGGCCGTCAATGAGGAGAAACTTTTTCACCCTTGTTCGTCTCATACTGTGGCGACAGATTAAAAAAGTAAAGAAAGGAGGAAAAGGAAGAAACCTACACATAGCCCCCTTGGAGCACTTTAAAAGGGGCCGACGGGGCACCTGGCTGGCTCAGTCACTAGAGGGTATGACTCTTGGTCTCTGAGTTGCAGGTTCGAGCCCCGTGTTGGGTGTAGACATTGCTTAAAAATAAAATCTTTAAACAAATAACTAACTAAAAGGGGCCAATAGAAGGAGAGAATTATGGTCAGGAAATCAAACCCACGTCTTTTTCTCCTTAAGTTTATCATGCTAGCAATCCTAATTAAAGAGGGTGTAGCCTGCTCAGGATGGACAAATATGAAGTAAGACTTAGAAATAAATTGAAAAGGAGTTAAGCTCTTCCCGAGGAAGTGGCCAGAGCCCAAGCCCTCCCCTGTCATTTCTCTGTCCTGGAACTTGGCTCATGTCTACAGGCTATTGTTTCCCACGGAGCTGCTCTAAGAACATGAAGCAGAATGACTCGTTCCCAGAGAGGCTATCTGAGAGCACACCTCCAGGAGGATGGGGGCCCTCGTGTCACCAGAGCCTCTTGGCACCAGAGTGGAGTCCCAGCAAGACCAGCAAGTGTGATCTCAGCCCATGCTGGACCCAGCTCTCTGCCACCCACAAACCCAGTTTAAGGACAAAGTCAAATTTTATGTGGAATCGTTTGGAGCCAGTTAACCTACCCCCAGAACTTCCTGCACCAAGGACATGGCACAATTAACACAGAGCATAGCTCCGGGAAGGACCTTAAGCAAGCCCTTCACTGCCGGTGTGTGTGTCCTCCTGCCAGCCTGGAAGGTTTCCGGCGACCACACAGTCCTCACTGCTGGGACCACGCTGCTCACTCAGCCGCCATTGGTAAGAGTCTAGAGAAGGGAGTTTGACTTTCAGCTTTGTGCGTGTGTAATTTAGTCACTTGGCAGGTGTAAACTGAAATTCAGACGTGACCAATTTGATGATGAAGAAACAAAGATCTGGAGCACCTGGGTGGCTCAGTCAGTTAAGCCTCTGCCTTTGGCTCAGGTCTTCGTCTCAGCGTCCTTGGATTGAGTCCCTCATCCGGTTCCCTGTTGAGCAGGGAATCTGCCACCCCCCTCTCACTCTGCCCTTCCTACGAACCTCCAACCCTGCTCACGTACACTTGCTCTCTCTCTCTCTCTCTCAAATAAATAAAACTTTAAAAAACTCTCAAGATCTGACTCTACGTTTCCTGCTTACTGCCCAACTGCCTTCTGACAGAACTATTCACGGGAGAACAAAATCTGAAGACAAGTGAAGCCGCAGAGGGACTGGGGTCCGGCCTTCACACCACTGCTTTCTCCCCTTGCACAGTTTTATAACCGTGCTGTCAGGATACGCTGTTTTGGGAACACATTTACAAAACATACAAAGACAAATCCGAATGCTTTACTAATTCCTCCTGCAACTGTTTGGCTTTCTCATGTGCCTTCTCTACAAACAGTCCCCTGCCTTAAGAGAGCCGGTTCCAGTTCCAAAAAGATTGTTCAGACAGTGGGTGATGGCGGGCTCCACAGAATACGAGGCTTCCTTCTCCTTAGAAAACAGTAGTTTTCTACTTTAACTAGCAGATGGTTAAGAGTCCTGGCTTAGAACTTGAACTGTGGGGCTCGATTGCTAGTTTCATCAGTTAATTGCTAGTTTCATGAGGACCTTGGAAAAGTTATTCAGCTTCTCTCAGTCTCAGTTTTGTCGTTTGTAAAACAGGGATAATAAGAGAATCTATTTCATGGGTCTGTCGTGGCAGTTAAACGAGTTGTACTAGAAGCAGCTTAGGTATGCAACACTTAACGACCATCTCTCCTGGTTTGACAAATAGTTCTCTATAACTTCTGCCCACACAGCCTGACTTGGGTGCTGAGACTCTCAGGCAGAACTCGGATCTTCATATCGAGGGCACAGACTGAAATGTCAATGGCCACAAACACAAATCCCAACCTCAACTCACATTGGCAGCCGATCTGATGTGTCGCATTGAGCAGACGGACACAAGGAGCTGTTTTATTTACGGAGATGTAGATCTTCCTCTCCACTGAATTTCCCCTGCAGAAACCTGATCAGAAGACGACAAGTGTCAGAAACCACTGACAGACATTGGCACTATCAAGTCATTCACTTGCTGCATGGCTTGGGTGTACCATACTTTCTAAAATGGGACTAAGGAAAATTCTTCTCACTTCCTGGACACATTACTGGAGTCAATGAACGCACACAGCTAGGTGCCACAGGGAGTTATTACAAGTTTCACTTAGGGCAACTTATGTCAAAAGCAAAAGAAGGAAAACTTCATTTCCTAAAGCAAAAGCATGTAGCCTCGGAAGTACCTGCTTCTGGCAGCCTGGGTGAGCACACCTCTGCCTTCCACCTTGTGTGTGTATATCTACCTGGTTAATAAAAGGATAAGAGGAATCTAATGACAGAGATTACAATAAGAAGTCTGAGACATTTTTCCAGGAGTCTGAACAGAATTGGGAGAAATCTTTTGCCACAGATGAGTCACTTAATGCAACATCCATAGGTCATTTGTGTGTGGCTATGGCGTGGGGTGACTCTGGGAATTTTTTTTTAATTTAAGATTTTATTTATTTATTCAGGGCGCCTGGGTGGCTCAGTGGGCTAAAGCCTCTGCCTTCGGCTCACGTCATGATCCCAGGTCCTGGGATGGAGCCCCATGTCTGGCTCTCTGCTCAGCAGGGAGCCTGCTTCCTCCTCTCTCTCTTCCTACTTGTGATCTCTGTCAAATGAATACATACAATGCTTTTTAAAAAAGATTTTATTTGACAGAGACAGTGAGAGAGGGATCGCAAGCAGGGTTGGGAGAGGGAGAAGCAGGTTCCCTGCAGAGCAGGGAGCCTGATGCCGGGCTGGATCCCAGGACCCTGGGATCATGACCTGAGCCAGAGGCCAATACTTAACACTGAGCCCCCCAGGCGCCTCTCCTTTGGGGCTCTTTAAAGACAACATGAATTGAGGGGAAGGAAGGGTCATAGTCAGACCCAGGCACGTCTGCATTTTAGGGCTCGAGCAACTAGAAAGACCTACAGCAGGACAAAGAGGTGCGTAAGCGAACATTTCTGTGCACTGTAAATGCCTCGAGTTCCTTGAATCCCGGCTGCACGGTCTCAGCAGTCAAGAGCTCCCACCGCCCACTTCGCCTCACTTCACTGACAGGACAAACCGAGGCAAAGCACAGGGACGCGGGTTTTCGGCGGAAGCCCCGGAGCCGGGGGCGAGCGGGGCCGCACTGCGCCCGCCGAACCGCGCCGCGCTCAGCCGACAGCGTCCGCGCGGGCACCGAGCCGAGCTGCCCGACACCTGTCTTCTGACAAGGGGGCGGGGGCGGGGGCCGCGGGCGAACCGGGCCGCCGGCGCAGTGGGCGGGTCAGGCTGGAAGTCCAGAGGAGGCCCGGGGGAGGAAATGGGGAGCCCCTGTGTCGCGGGGGAGAAGGGACCCTCAAGCCACGTCCAGGCAAAAGGGGGAACTTCTGTCGTGGGAACGAAAGAGAAAGAGGATTTACTGGGCGCGGGGACAGGGGCAGGGGGGACCAGAGGGGGGACGGCGGCAGTCGCGGGCCGGCCGATTCGGGAGGTTCCTCTGACGCAGCAGAGCTCACGGGCGGAGGAGGCCTCACCTGCCAGCAGGACGCAGAAAGACACAAGGCGAAGAAGACTCCGACTCCTCGGGTCGGCCACAGAGCCGCCCCCGGCCGTGGCCATCTTGCCTCCCGGCTGAGCGGAAGCTTCCCCTCCCCTCTGGTCCGGCAGTGGCTTCTCTAGGCCAACACCGATGTCGTCTCTGTGGTCCCGGGGGCGGGGCTCCTGGGACCGGAAGTTCGCGGGGAGCTTCCGGGAGGGGCCGCGCCGCGGCGCTGACGTGGAGGGAGCCGAAGGGCAGCAGGGAGTGGCGGGGCTTGGGTCGGCGCCTCGGAGCCGGAGGCCTGAAGGATGCTAACCAAGTTCGAGACCAAGAGCGCGCGGGTCAAAGGTAGTGGAGAAAGCCGGGGATGGGGGCTCGGGGGCTGGGTGTCGGCGCGACGCTGCGCGGGGGCGACAGAGGCCGAGCGGGGCCCACCGAGCGGGCCCGGAGGCCGAGGGGAGGAGGGCGGGCCCGCCTGGCGGCCCTTCCGAGGCCCTGTGTCTCCGGAGCGCCCTCGGGACGCGGTGCACCTGTGGCGGCGCCCGCACGGCAGGAGGCCCCGGAGGGCTGCTCCCGGCGCCTTCCGTTCCCTCTTCTCCGGGGGCCACTGCCCCCGGCTTTGCCCCGTCCCAGGGTCCTGCGACCTGTTGGCGTTTGGATAACCGTGTTGTAGGGAGTGGCCTTGGGGGTCGGGTCTCGCCCTGGGCCCTTCGCATCTAAGCCTGGCATTTTCGGAAACGAGAGCCGGCTGCCGCTCACCGGGGCGCGGGCTGCACCTCACCGACGTCCAGGGCCTCCGTGGGGCGCTTCGTCCTACCCGCAGGCGGGACCCGGAGGCCCGTGACCCCGGCGAGCTCCGAACTTGCGCAGGTGGCCGGAGGAAATACTGCACGCCTGGTTGAATTAGAGGTTCAGAGAAACAGCGAAATGATGTTCCGGGAGTGTTCGCTTTTTACCTGCAGTTCATCTTTACCGGGGCGTCCTCATTCTTCATTTCCTAGATACGGGAACCCCGAAGCCTGAGGATCAGTGGGTGGAGGTGGAGGGCAAGGGGCTGAGAGCGCGGCGGAGTCTCTTAGAACGTTCGAATGGGAAGGGCAGAGAAGTGAGGCCTCTTGGGGGCGGGAACAATTTACACTTATGCGTGTAGAAATTCAGACGTCTGCTGAGATCTTGGATATCTAGTAAGGTGCATGAGAACAAGGGGTTTGGGAACTTGGAGTCACAGGGGCTTTGCTTGGGAATCCTGAAACAGCCCCTAACAAGCTGTGTGATCTTGGGCGACTTACTTGAGGTTCCTAAAGCTCTGCTTTCTCGCCCCTAAAATGCACATGATTAACGTTCTTCTTAGAACTGGAGTGAGACAGGGGCGCCTGGGTGGCTCCGTGGGTTAAGCCGCTGCCTTCGGCTCAGGTCATGATCTCAGGGTCCTGGGATCGAGTCCCACATCGGGCTCTCTGCTCAGCAGGGAGCCTGCTTCTCCCTCTCTCTCTGCCTGCCTCTCTGCCTGCTTGTGATCTCTGTCAGATAAATTAAAAAAAAAATCTTAAAGAAAAAAAAAAAAAGAACTGGAGTGAGATAATGTATGAGATTGCTTGGTACAGTGCCTGGGGTAGACTGAGTGGCTCGAAAACCGGAGGCCACCGTTCCTGTGGGAGTAGATTCCGAGCAGTGTCGGAGTCTCGTGGGAGTCGTGGCGGAACTTGTGGCCGGCCGAAACGGTCTGCGTGGTGCGTGAACCTTCCCTTCTGATTTCTCACGGGGCAGAGGGGAAGGAAAATGGGGGGAAGAGGTATTTGACTATACGAGAGCTACTGTCTGTCAGGGAATTACTACATACCACAAAGGAAATAAATAATTTTTTAAAGTTTTTATTTTCTATTTATTTGTCAGAGAGAGAGAGAGAGAGCACACAAGCAGGCAGAGTGGCAGGCAGAGGAGGCAGAGAGAAGCAGGCTCCCCACAGAGCAAGGAGCCCGATGTGGGACTCCATCACGGGACCCTGGGATCATGACCGAAGCCAAAGGCAGCCATTTAACAGACTGAGCCACCTAGGTGTCCCAGAAAAAAAAAAATTTTAATGGGAAAATAGACAACTTAGAAGAAATGTAAGTGTTCAGTAGGTAAATGAAAATATTCTCCTACTCACTAATAATGAAAGAAATATTAAAAAAAGAAAAGAAAAGATGGCTCAGTTGGTTAAGCTCTGACTTTTGCTTGAGTCAGGATCCCAGGGTCCTGGGATGGAGTCCTACATCCTGCTCCTCGCTCCGTGGGGAGCCTGCTTCTCCCTCCCCTTGCGTGTGCGCACGCGCTCTCTCCCTCTTTGACAAATTTTTTTAAAAATCTTTTTTTTTTTAATTTTTTAATTTTTTTTTTTAAAGATTTTATTTATTTATCAGAGGGGGGTGGAGAGAGCGTGCACAGGCAGACAGAATGGCAGGCAGAGGCAGAGGGAGAAGCAGGCTCCCTGCGGAGCAAGGAGCCCGATGTGGGACTTGATCCCAGGATGCTGGGATCATGACCTGAGCCGAAGGCAGCTGCTTAACCCACTGAGCCACCCAGGCGTCCCTTAAAAAATCTTTTTAAAAAGTTAAATACCTTTTTTTAAAACTTTAGGTTAGTAAAACAAACAAAACAACAAATAACCAATAACATTCATGTTGGGCAATGTGTGCAAAATTGGTGTCTTCAGAAACTTGATCAGACTATATGCTCCTAGTCTTTCTGCAGTCAGATAGTATCTGTGAAAATGTTAAACGCACATACCGTATTCCTGAGCAATCCTCTTCCAGGTCTTTAGCCTAAAATGGCAATAATGCAAATAGACTAGATAATGTTTAGAAATATTTTCTTTAAGCTCCGTTTCTGGTAGATGAAAATTAGGGGAAAAATCTTCAGTGCTTATCACTAGAATAATTTAAAAATGTGGTACATTTGTATTTTGCTGTTGTTAAAAAGAATGAGTTCGTATATTTATATATACTTAATGAGATCCGTGGTATATAACTAATAGAGAAAAGAAGTTTGTGTAACTTATTTCCTTTTCATAAAATGATATGGTCTGAAAGGATATACTCCAGACAGTTAGCAGTCGTTACTTCTGTGGGCTTCCATTTCCAGTCATCGTAGAGTGAAAAAAGACCTTCCACCTTCAAACAGCTGTACAACTGAACACCGTGTGTGTGACAGGCAGTGCAGGAGAGTGATTCTCGAGAGTCCTGTGGCTGGTTGAGCTCAGCACCTGGAGCCTTTCCAGGCTGTGGTAGAGGGAAGGGGAAAGAGCCCTGTGGCTCACTGAAGACAGCTAGGATTTGCTGGACAAAAATACCAAGGAGGGAGCTACAAAGGGAACACCGGAGTCCTGCTGGGGATGCTGTCCGCCCTTTGTCTGAGTCCTCATCTACATTAGCCTGTGAGAAAATGACCCAGAGCCTGGGAAAGAGCATCTAGAAAGAAGGCCAACTAATCCCTGCACTCACTCAGAGCTGGGAGTAGTTTTGTGTTCCTGCTTGTCAGAATTGAAGGCCTCATGCTGTGGGGCATCACCTGGGGGCCTCAGGCGGCATCGCCTTCACCGTGGTGCCAAATTAGATCGAGACTAACGGCTGTTGTGTGCTCACGCTAACAAAGCTAAAAGCAGACTTCCAAACAAGTAACCTCACAACATCCTAAAACAAAATCTAGCAGTATTTAAAGGAATGTAACAAAATCCAGCACCGAACAGCATAATATTCATGTCTGGCGGTCAGTGAGTGAGTGTATGAGCTTAGGGTCAGCTTAGCTCTTTGTTTTTCCTATCCGAATTGATGGGGTGCTATTGTGGCCTATGCTTAGCTAATTGGATCATCCCGTTTGTTTGTTTTTTCATCCTAGGGCTCAGTTTTCACCCCAAAAGACCTTGGATCCTGACCAGTTTACACAATGGAGTCATCCAGTTATGGGACTATCGGATGTGTACCCTTATCGACAAGTTTGATGAACATGATGGTAAGATAACAGTTTCTAGGAGGAAATTGAAGAGATCTTAGTATTTATTGACTTCTGGGGTAGTTTAAGCTTTGTTTAGGTTTAGAGAATATGAAAGGACTGCATCCTGAATAAGAATCACCTTGGAGGGGCACCTGGGTGGCTCAGTGAGTTAAAGCCTCTGCCTTTGGCTCAGGTGATGATCTCAGGGTCCTGGGATCGAGCCCTGCATCCGGCCCTCTGCTCGGTGGGTAGCCTGCTTTCCCCTGTCTCTCTGCGTACTTGTGATCTCTGTGTGTCAAATAAAAAAAATAATAATAATAATAAAGAATCACCTTGTTGATTAGGAAGTACAGTTCTCTCTAACCTACATTGCCTGCTTTCTTCCTCAGGTCCAGTACGAGGCATTGACTTCCACAAGCAGCAGCCACTGTTTGTTTCTGGAGGAGATGACTATAAGATTAAGGTACAAAGGGTCTGTTATGATTGGGAGTAAAGGATAAGATTTGGGTTTGAGCAGTTATGGAAGGGACCCAAAACAGGACATCACATTCACACAGAGCTCAGGCTTCTGATGTTATCAGGGACACTGATCCAGGAGACATTCATTGAACTCTTGTCTTGTACCAGACACTGTTTTATTTTGGGGGGAATTCAAAAATAAATAAGAAATGGAAAAATATTCTAATAAAATAAGAAATGTTCTAATGGAGGAGATACATATACATCCAAAATAAGAGCATGTACAGCTTGCTGAGTGATACAGTGGAGAGGTAACCAAAGTGAAATCGGGAAGGACAGTCCAGGCCAAAGATAGAAAAGCATGACACAGCTGGATACATCTGAGATAGGTAATGAGTTTGTGTGAATAAACCCTGGAGAAAAGGTGTGAGAAGGGCCAGAAGACAAGAGGGGCCAGATCATGGAGTGCTTATTTGCAGTATTCAGAAGTTTGGGTGTCTCAGAAGTTTTGGGAGCCATTACGGGGGTTTAAATAGACAAGTGACATCAGATTCACTTTTTTTTTTTTTTTTTAAAGAATACGTGGATGGTGGTATACAGGATGGTTTGGAGGAAGCAGGCAAGCTGGATGCAGCGATGCCAGTTAGGGGACCGTCCTATAAGCCCGAGTGGTAGATGGGCAGAGCCTGACCTCAGGCGGTGGTGTTTCACAGCGGAGACAGAGATGGAATTGAGAGCTTAAGGAAGGGCATCAGGGAGTCTGCCGGAGGGACGGTAAGGGGACAAACGAGATGGCGTTTATTGCAGGCTTCTAGCCTAGGTCACTGCGTTGGGGGAGCGGTGTACCGTTTACGGGGAAAGGAAGAAATGAGGAGGTTCAGTTTCCTGGAGTGCCGGCGGAGGATGGTGTCTTGGCCTGTTGAGGGGGCTGCTCCACACCCTGCGTGGCTTATAGCAACAGAAACTTCTCATAGTTCCGGAGGCTACAAGTGAGAGATTAGGGGACCAGCACCGTCAGCTTCTGGTGAGGTTCCTCTTCTTGGCTGCAGATGGCTGCCTTCCCGCTGTGTGTCTTGACGTGGCGGAGGGGTGAGGGATCTCTGCAGAGTCTGTCTGATCGGGACACTGATCGGTGGAGGAGGCCTCCAGCCTCTTCAAAGGCCCTGCCTCCTAATCCGTTCACATCAGGCATTAGGATTCCAGCCTGTGACTGTGGGGCGGACACGGACATTCAGTCCGTGGCAGATGGGTAATGAGTACCGTCTTGACACTGATGAGCCTGAGGTAGCTAAGGGCAGTCTGTGGAGACGCGTCTGCGCTGGAGTCGTATTTGGGTGTTGGCCTCATGAAGGAGGGAGCCGGAGCAGAGGTGGTAGAAGGTGTCTACCACCAAAGGTGTCTGGGATTATGTTGAATGAGAAGCTGTCATTGAAGAGCTAGAGGAAGTAGAGTTCATGTAGGAAAGAATGATTTGAGAGCTTGGAGGTGAACCACGGGGAAGAAGCGGAAGCTTATTGGATGCCAAGGGAGGAGAGAAGAATTTAAAGGAGAAAAGTGGTCGGGATAAACCAGGACCACGTAACCTTTGGATTGCTGGAGGAGGGAGATGTTAGTGATGCTGGCCCCTTAAGAGAAAGTGAGGCAGCAGAATATAGGCAACTCTTTGAAGAAGCTTGACTGATAAAGGCAAATCTAGAGGCAGAGTCTTTGAACCTGTAAAAAAAAAAACAAAATCAAAAATTTCTTTTACTTCCACAAGTTTGCATTAAACATGTGTATCAAATCAAACCAGTGAATTTTACTTCATAAAAAAGATAATTTTTTCAGAAGCTAGCTCAGAAAATTATGTTCTAGATTACACAGCATAACTTAGGTGACAGGCGTGACACATGCTGACTGCCCACAGATAAAAGAGGCCTTAGAATTATAGGAAGGACAGTTCTTTCTGTTTTTAGATTTCACACTATTTGCTGGTACGGAGAAGCTCAAACCACTTGATAGATCTCAGAAGCTCCTCGGGATATCACTTTCTTTTAATATTTTTAGTGAAGTATTTGTTATTTATATTGATGGCCATTGACTATCAAGAATGGTTAACTTGGATTCCTTATAATCTGTTTAAGAAAGGAAAGACTGCGTGACTTGTAAGAAAAAGGATTTTTTCCCCACATCATTATTTTTTAAAAAGATTTATTTTCCATTTATATGAAATGTCCAGATAGGCAAATCAGTAAAGACAAACAGTAGACGGTTGTCTGAGGTTAGAGGGGTTGGAAGGAAATGGAGAGTCACAGCGATTGAGTATAATTTTGGGGGGCAGTGTTCTAAAATTGGTGGTGGTGATGGTTGCACAGCTTTGAATGTACTGAAAACATTAAATTCTATGTTTTTTAGGGTGTAAATTTTGGGGGATTTGAATTATATTCCAGTAAGGCCTTTAAATAAAGGAATTAGCTAGCTGGCGGGGTGTGCAGTGTTACCACAGGAAGGCACAGATAGCCAAAGTCTAAAAACCCTGTAGATCTTTAAGGATACACAGTTCTGGAGTTCGATAGAGGACTGTAAGGGAGTCAAGATAGTTTGAAGCTGGAAATGTCGTTTAAAACACTGAACTCTGTAAGGAGGAAAAAGTTAAAGAATAGTATTTATGATCTAATTTTTGTGTGACACTCAAACTTCATTGTGTACCTGTATTTTATTTATAGATAATTGAGCAGGTGACAGTGAAAGTATTGGGATACGTTCACGTTTTACTTTGATGTTTCTTTTTGTTCACCTTTTCTCATTTCTACACACACCTGTTAAGCTCCTCCGAAGTGGTGGCCACTGTGTTAGGTGCTGGGGGATAGTGTTGAGCATGGTGGACAAGGACCCCGCCTTCAGAGAGCTTGCCTTCTTGTTTGGACGATCATACTTTCAGTTTGTTTGAATTTGTTACGGGAAATGGTACTACCTTTTGTAATTCACAAATGAAAATCAAAATTTTTTTAAGTAAAAAAGGAATAGTAAGTAGTTGGCTTGGGGTAGATGGTAAAAATAATTTTAAATATTGGGGTGCCTGGGTGGTTCAGTGGGTGAAAGCCTCTGCCTTCGGCTCAGGTTGTGATTCTGGGGTCCTGGGATCAAGCCCTGCATTGGGCTCTCTGTTCAGCAGGGAGCCTGCTTCCCCCTCTCTCTGCCTGCTTGTGATCTCATTCTCTCTCTGTCAAATGAATAAATAAAAATCTTAAAAAGAATTTTTTTAAATGTTAAAATGCTTTTAAGAAGCCACTGACCTCATAATTTTGTACTTTTTTGGGAGGTTTTCTGGATGGGAGTATGTGCTTACATTTCTGGTCCTGGTTTAGTGTCTTCCTTAGTTAGGTTCATTGATACGTGGTACTTTAGTAGTTAGCTCAACTTTATATCTGAATGTGATGTTTGTCTGCTTAGTCCATCCCAACTGGGCAATGTAGTATTTTCCATAGCAATGAATTAAAGTCTGTTTGCCCAGTACAGGCTGTGAATGTATGGGCATCCTTTGCCACCAAGTTAGCAGTCTAAGAGAAGATGATACCGTGTGTTATATTATTGTTTCCTTATTTTTTTTTTTCCAAGATTTTATTTGTTTATTTGACAGAGAGAGAGATCACAAGCAGGCAGAGACAGGCAGAGAGAGAGGGGGAAGCAGGCTTCCCGCCGAGCAGAGAGCCCGATGTGGGGCTTGATCCCAGGACCCTGAGATCATGACCTGAGCTAAAGGCAGAGGCTTTAACCCACTGAGTCACCCAGGTGCCCCTTATTGTTTCCTTTTGAGTCATAGTATCTGTCCCGCTTTTTTATCCTGATTTAAGGTAGTAGGTAACACACTAGGGGGTCAGTGTTCAAGCTAAGAACGCAATTATGAAGTGGAAAAAAGAGTTAAGCCTGTGCAGACCTCTTGTCTCATGTTTTTGTTTTTGTTTTGTTTTTTTAATTTATTTATTTGACAGACAGAGATCACAAGTAGGCAGAGAGGCAGGCAGAGAAAGAGGAGGAAGCAGGCTCCCCGCTGAGCAGAGAGCCCGATGTGGGGCTCAATCCCAGGACCCTGAGATCATGACCTGAGCCGAAGGCAGAGGCTTAACCCACTGAGCCACCCAGGCACCCCTTGTCTCATATTATTAAATAGGGATGGTTTCTCCCCAAAGAAAGGAAAAACCTATCCATAATTGTCCCTAGCCTTGCCTTTTTTTCCCCTCTCCATATATTTAGCAGACGTATGTTTTCATCTTTGATCTCTTTGCCTCCAACCTTAAACAAGTCTTTTTTTTTTTTTAAGATTTTATTTATTTATTTGACACACAGAGATCACAAGCAGGCAGAGAGGCAGGCAGAGAGAGAGGAAGGGAAGCAGACTCCCTGCTGAGCAGAGAGCCCGATGCAGGGCTCGATCCCAGGACCCTGAGATCATGACCTGAGCCGAGGGCAGAGACTTAACCCACTGAGCCAGCCAGGTGCCCCAGCCTTAAACAAGTCTTAAACAAGACTTCTATCAGGGTTCCTACTTATTTAGAAATGCCAAAAAATATAAACAAAATGTACTTGTTGAGAAACCTGAAGCTCTTGGAGGCTCAGGACCCTTGTGTCCTATTGCTTAGTTGCGTTTCTCCTTGCAGGTGTGGAATTACAAGCTTCGGCGCTGTCTCTTCACATTGCTTGGGCATTTGGACTACATTCGCACCACATTTTTTCATCACGTAAGTAGCCATGGTACCTCTAGTTGCAGAGCATTCTTCGCTTTCTCTGTGGAATCTTCTACTTGCATCTCAAGAACCCATGCTTTGATACCAGAATTATTGGAGGTCTTGGAGTGGCTCTTCTGGAATCTGTGTGGTGTTGACCTTTCTGCTTTGTTGTTGATCTTTTGTTTCCTTCTGGGAAAGGAAACACTTAGGGTTATATTGAATTGAATTGAATTGGATTCAGTGGGCTCTATAAGGAAGGCATTGATTCTCTATTGGGAAAAGCAGAGATTTGATTTCAGGTTTGCTGAGCTAGCGAACAAAAGTTTGCTCACTAATTCCATGTGGGGTGTTTTTAAGTAGGTGTGTCTGGAGGGAGATCGAGGTTAGATGCCGTTTTGGTGAGCTAATCAGTTTGAAGCATGAACAATCAAACGTTTCAATCCTAGGATTTTAAGGTGCAGTAGAGGCTGTTACTTTAACTAGGCTTTCTACTCTTTGATCTGTCAGGTATCCTAGAAGACGGAGTTAAATGTAGATTAGAGACTCAGCCTTTTATCCAGTCTCAACCTGTCTGGATCTTTCTATAATTCTATGCTATTAGATTTAATTTCTACTGCTTCTTGATTAAGTCTCTTGAATTCAGTTAGAATATAAAGAAATAAGCAAGAGCTTCTTGGTTAAGTATAGTTTATTTCTTTTTGTAAAATTTAAAAAATTTAGAACAATTGCAAAAATTGTAACAAAAACATGTGAGAATGATTAACCAAAAAGGTGGAAGACCTGTAGTCTGAAAACTATAAAACACTGATGGAAGAAATTGGAGATGAACAAAGAAATGGAAAGATATTCTATACTCATAGTTTGGAAGAACAAATACTGTTAAAATGTCTGTATTCACCAAAGCAATCTACAGATTTAATGAAATTCCTGTCAAAATACCAACACCATTTTTCATAGAAGTAGAACAAACAATCCTCAGATTTGTATGGAACCACAGAAGACCCCTGCATAGCCAAAGCAGCCTTCACTTGATCTTAGCCAAAAGGCTGAGAAACGATTAGCCAAAGCAGTCTTGAAAAAAACTGGAGGTATCACAATTTCAGACTTTAAGTTATATTACAGAGCAGTGGTAATTAAAACAGTCTGGTTCTGGCATAAAAAGAGACACACAGATCTTTGGAACAGAATAGAGAGCTCAGAAGTAAACCCTAAATTATATGGTCAATTAATCTTGGACAAATGAAGAATGAATATACAATGGGACAGATTCTTCAAGAAATGGTGTTGGAAAAACTAGACTATTTTTTTCACCATACACAAAAGTAAACTCAAAATGGATTAAAGACCTAAATATGAGACCTGAAACCATAAAAGTCCCAGAGGAGTGTTGGCATGGCTCAGTGGGTTAAACAGCTGAATTTTGATCTGAGCTTAGGTCTTGATCTCATGCTGGGCATGGAGCTTACTTTAAAAAAAAAAAAAAAAAAAAGTGCTTGAAGAGAGCACAGGCTGTAATTTCTTTGACATTGGCCCTAGCAACTTTTTTTTTTAAAAAAGATTTTACTCATGTATTTGACACAGAAAGATCACAAGTAGGCAGAGAGGCAGGCAGAGAGAGAGGGGAAAGCAGGCTCCCTGCTGAGCAGAGCCCCATGTGGGGCTTGATCCCAGGACTCTGAAACCATGACCTGAGCTGAAGGCAGAGACTTGGCACCCTGAGCCGTAGCAACATTTTTTAAGATAAGGTCTGAGGCAAGGGAAATAAAAGCAAAAATAAACTTGGGATTACATCAAAATGAAAGGCTTTTGTATAGTGAAGGGAACAGTAATCAAAACTAAAAGGCAACCTGTGGAATGGGAGAAGATATTGGTAAATGACATCTGATAAAGGTTTAGTATCCAAAATATATAAAGAACTTAAAAAACTTAATACCCAGGAGTCCCTGGTGGCTCAGTCAGTTGAGCATCTGACGCTTGATCTCAGCTCAGGTCTTGATCTCAAGGATGTGAGTTCAGGCCCAGTGTTGGACTCCATGCTGGTGGTGGAGCCTACTTTAAAAACAAGAGCAACAACAAACTTAACATCCGAAACCAGATAATCCAATTAAAAAATGGGCAGAAGAGGTGAGCAGACATTTTTCCAAAGATACACAGATGGCCAGCAGACACCTGATAAGATGCTCAGCGTCACTCAGCATCAAGGAGATACAAAGCCGAGCTGCAGTGAGCTATCACCTTCCACCTACCAGAATGGCCAAAATCAACAACACAAGGAACCACAAGTGTTGGTGAGGATGGAGAAAGCGGAACTCTAATGCACTGTTGGTGGGAATGCAAACTGGTGCAGCCGCTCTGGAAAAATAATATGATGGAGATTCTGCAAAAAAAAGAAAAATAAAACTACAGCTACCCTATGATCCAGTAGTCACTCTACTGGGTGTTTACCCTCCAAATACAGAAACACTAATTCAGATGGATACACGTACCCCATGTTTATTGCCACATGAATTACAGTAGCCAAGCTGTGGAAGCATCTTACGTGTCTGTTGGTAGATGAGTGGATAAAGAGGGGTGTGGAATGTTCAGTGTCAAACAGGAATAAAGTCTTGACGTTTACAGGGACACGGATGGAGTTAGAATATAATACAAAGCAGAATAAGTAAGAAAGACAAATAGTAAATGATCTCCTTCATGTGGAATTTAAGAAATAGAACAAATGAGTGAAGGAGAAACAAAGACAGATCAAGAAACAGATTCCTAACTAGAGAGAACAAGATGATGGTTACCAGAGAGGAGGCTAGGTGAAATAGAGGATGGCGATCAAAGAGTGCACTTACCGTGAGGAAAAAGAAAATTCTCAGACGGCGCAGGCCTTGCTGTGAGCTCGTGGCTGGTGCTGAGGCCGTCCTGCTGACACTCAGTCCTGGAGGGCCTGCTTCACTTTATGAGAAATGAAGCCAAGAGTGCTTTCTGTTTCTTTCTGTTCTCAACGCACAGAACAAAATGAAGGAAATACATTTTATTAAGGCCATTCTCTGAGTCCTTTCGTCCCAAATTTTTACCTCCAGCACTACTGGTACTTTGAGGAAATCATGTGCAGTGTTAAGACCCTGTGGCATTTGCTTTTATTTTAAGTCTAGAATGATGAGAGGAGGAGGCGGCCAGTGTGAATGGAACACTGACTGAGTGGCCTGAATGGTTTTGGATACCTCTTCCATGGTTCTCCACCGCGGGGGATTTTGCCCTCTAGAGGACATGGTAGTGTCTGGACACATTTTTGTTGTCATGGCTTAGGGCACAAAGGCTGCCCATATCTGGTGTACGGAATCCAGGTACGCTGCTAGACATCCTTCCATGTACAGAATGGTCCCCTTCAAAGACTCATTCAACTCAGAAATGTCAATAATAACCCCATTTTAGGGATGGAAAAATCTGGTTTTCAGTGATGTCAGGTAATTAATAGAAATATATGTGATCAATTAAAAAAAAGGAAGACATTTGAGAATGATAACCACTCGATGAAATGATCTGTGAAGCAGATTGTTTTGTCCTTGGGGTAAGGGACATGCTGAAGATCTGTCCAGAACAAGTTGCCATCCAGTTGGAAAGTTCAGAAAAAGTTTCTTGTATTTTTTTGGCTGGATAAGTAGATGTGTGCCTTGTACTTACTAAGTTCTGTGCTAAGCACTGAACATTACTACTGTGAATAAGAAATACCTTTTCTCAATAAACTTACAGACTCTAAGAGAACTCAGTTGTTTTTCCATGTTATTTTGTGCTTTGGTTCCTGAGATGGGAATTTTTTGAGACTGGATGGTGTGACAGGAGTCAGACCGTGAAACAGTGTTCTAATCCTAGCGTGAAAGAGAGAAGATCCTTTCATAGGATCTTAATTGACAGGACTAACTGTGTATAAGTAGAAATACATGTAAGCACACACATATACGTAAAAGTAAGAACGATACATATTCTTCGCCTCTCATAATCCTTTATGCCTTTGTCTGGCTTCATTCTGAAATCTCCAGGGGAAAGTGCCGCTGTGGGAAAAGCTGGTAGAATGGTGGGGAGGAGAAAGAAGCTGTGGTCCCTTTGCTAGTACAGCTGAGATGCCCGGCAATGGGGGGTTTCCTCCAAAGAGAGGGATGGCTACAGAGCCCGAAAAAAACACATTTGTTTAGTGTTGAAACCCTTGTCTGGATTGTTTTTCAGGAATATCCCTGGATTCTGAGCGCCTCAGATGACCAGACCATCCGAGTGTGGAACTGGCAGTCTAGAACCTGTGTCTGGTAAAGCAGGAGATACAGCCGAGAGAGAGGCTTCGTTCTGCCTCGTGTTTGCATAATGAGCTTCCCTTCACAGCAATCCTTTCCCTTCCCTGGTGGGCCCTGCCCACTGACTAATTACTCATTTATTTGTAAGATGCTTTTACAGATGATAAATATAGAGGCAGTCTTGTTAGTAATGTAACAGTCTGGATTTTCTAATCACTTCTTGCCAGGGAAGGGAGGGCATCACTAGACTTTTAGAACAGAATTTTCAGCTAGTTTTCAGTTCTGTTCCCATGAAACCTGAGTTAAGGTCTAGACCATCATCCTGCCTTGTGTTCAGGTCTTGAGCTTTCCGTGAAGCTGTAAGGACCATTGAAAATGATGCTATTTAAGAGTGATTATCCCACCAAAATCAAACTGGTAGTTTCCAGTATAAATTACTATGACTCCATTTATTTTGACATATGAACTTTTTTTTTTTTTTTTAAGATTTAATTTATTTGACAGAGAGAGAGACAGTTTAAGAGGGAACACAAGCAGGGGGACTAGGAGAAGGAAAGCAGGCCTCCCGCCAAGCAGGGCCCCTGATGTGGGGCCTGATCCCAGGGCGCTGGGATTATGACCTGAGCCGAAGGCAGATGCTTAACGACTGAGCCCTCCAGGTGCCCCGATATATGAACATGTTTAATAGGAGAGGAGAGCAGTGCAGTGTACGTCTCCTGCAATTAGTAACACTTAAATGCTGAAGCATCAGAGGAAAGAAGGGGACTATTGTTAAGAGAGCTGACCTTGCTTACTGTTACTAGTTCAAAATTGTTAGGGTGACTTGCCTTTGCCTCCAAAAAGAATATTGGGACGGTTATCTGTTAGTGTGGAGAGTGGTATTTAGTGTGTAGGAGTCTGTTGAGTCCTGCCTCTAATTTGGTGTTGTCTTTCTTTTTTCTTCTTGCAGTGTGTTAACAGGACACAACCATTATGTAATGTGTGCTCAGTTTCACCCCTCAGAAGACCTGGTTGTGTCAGCCAGCCTGGACCAGACTGTGCGTGTTTGGGATATTTCTGGTGAGCTGCCCAAGTTCAGGGGACAGCCTCATCATGTCTGGCGCAAAACTGCAATTGCTTTTAAAATAGTGACGGTAGTTGGCCTAGAACAGGAGAAGTTAGAATATTCTGTTCTCACGTAATAGCGTCTCTGCTTATGAGGGTATGAAGTCTGCTTTTGATGGTTATTTGCATTAGCGGATTGTTGAGGAAAGTGGCTACTCTGGAAAGTATATTTAACCTGAAGGGAGTTTTACTTGGTAGGTGGAAGAGTTTGTAGTTAAAATCTAGATGCTGCTGTATTAGAGAATCTGTGTACCTGGGAATGTCGGAGAGTCATGCCTTCCAGTGAAATAAACCATCTTCCACCAAAATGAATTTTGGGGATAGATTAACGCAGGGAAGCAAGATTCTGGAATCTTATGGCCTCACTTAGAAATAGAAAAATCCCTCCATTTCTTCTAATGTAGGGAGCCCAGGGGAGGGTGGGATTTTTATGTCCAAGAAACCTCTCAGTGGGCAGACTTCTAGAAGTTAAAGTGACCAGAAATGAAAATAGAATTATAGATTTTGGAGAGTTGGGATAATCCCTCCTTTCACAGTTTATCTTGATTTGGGCGTAAGGATTTACTGTTTGGCGCTGTGTAGGGGAGACGTGAGAAGTTGCTAAGCCGAGCCCGTAAACGTGCGGGAAGGACGGCCCCTGTGAGGCGGGCAGGCCGGTCGGCCAGCAGGCTGCTGGCTGGAAGTGCTTCATGGATGGCTGGACCGTGGAAAAGGAACACTGGCTGCTGTGGTTCCCTGCCCAGTAAAGTCTGCTTCTCACCTGCTGAATTGTCTCTCTACTTGTTGCTCTTCAGAATTCCTAGAGATTGGGGTTCTGTGGAAGTCAGTGGCTAGAGTGCAAAACACTTGTTTCCTTCTATGAAAGGGAGGACTCAGGGGTCCTTGGCCTGGTTCTTTTTTGTGGCAAACGTGTCACCCGTCTGAATTGTGTGGCCCAGGTCATAGTTTTTCTCAGCTTGCTGGTGACATGGCGGGCTGGAGCACCGCAGTGCTTGCCCCTTGTACGAGCCACTTAGGAACAGCAAGTCAGAGAGCTGGATTTCTGGGAGCAGCGCTCGGAATGCTGCCGGAGCAGCGGGGTAAGGTCCGTGCAGCATGGAAACAGCTGGGGGAGGATGAGGGCAGAGGCAGAGCAGAACCTTTGGGTCTTTTTTTTTTTTTTTTAACTTTTCAACTTTCTCATGTGTACGTATTTTGGCGTGGCAGAGATCTGAAGAGCTGGAAACTAATTTAGGTGACACAGACCCTCCTACCCATCCCTCTAGCCCCCTCCCCTTCCCAGCCATGAGAAGAGTTTTTGACAGAAACTCAGTGTACGTTACATATTATCTTGAACTTGGGAATGGCCGTCTGAGTCCTGTGTCATGGCAAACCATTGTGATGACTCTCGTCTTAGAATTTCTAGAACCGTCTGCGCTTCTCAGAGGGTCAGGATTAGAGGGCAGTGGCATCAGCAAGAGTGTATGGGAGATGGGCAAGTTGCACTCTTCTCCACTGGGGCTTTTGCCATTGCAGTTTTTCGTCAGACTGATGAGGCCTTTTAAAGTACACCCAGATGTGACCAGCCTTGCCGAGAGGGGTTAGCACAGGCAGCATGAAGCCTGTGCTCTCTCCTCACCGCTCATGCCGGGGGCTCCTTACTGACTCTCTCAGTAACCCAGCTGTGGCTTTCCGTGGTTTTCACTGTGCACACATTCAAAGCGCCCTCTCTGTCTCTGGGTGCAGGAGCCTCAGGGCTTGCAGCTGGCTCACCTGGTTTCTGCTGGGGAGCCTCCCGTACTGAGAAGAGCGTCTCCCAGCCAGAGCTCTGTGACAGGACCGAGTGCCACTCTGATCCTTGGAGTGACTGTTTTCTCACTTCTCATGAGAATGGTCTACAGCTAATGCTGTTGTAGATCATAAAGAAGTTAATTTGTTACGTGCTTAAGGGATGCTTTGGCCCTTAGGACTTCGGAGAGGGGCCTCTCCACCCCACTCTGCGAGTGCTGGCCGCGCCCCCACGCTGGCACAGCAGGTGCCGGTGGCCTGGTATGGTGATTGGGCCAGTTTGGGTGATGGAGTCTCACTGATAACCTGAAATGCCCAAAGCAAGGAATCCTTTTCTTCACGTTTGTAGGTTGAAGGTCATTTTTACGTCAGAATTAAAACCGAGAAGAGAGTTTGACCCTGCTTGGGGTTTCTACTTGCTCTTGAATGTGTGCAGGGCATGGGTCACCGTCTAACAGCTGCGATTGCTGGCCTTGTTCAGCATATGTGATACTGAGGACCTTGTGCTGACTTGCTTTACTAATGTGAATGCTCTCTTTCCCGTTTCTAAGTGTTTTTCTCCACTTAAAACTCTCTGGACTTCCAGTAACCCCTTAACGAGAGTGAAAGGAGTTGCTTTGGTCTTTAACCTAAAGGGGCTTTGAGTTTGACTTTTACATTTATTCTTTCCTTTTCTGGAGATCAGCACACTCTTTTTAGCCAAGTTATTTTTGCCTGGGTTCGAATAAGTCTGAACACAGGAAGAGGAATTAGCTTTCAGGTCTTTTAGGGACCAGAGGTAGTAACTCTGGGAGAGGAAAAGTGCATTCTTAGTTTGAGAATGAATACCCTCACATTTAAAGGACTGCGGAAAATCCTAATTGTTTGGAATGTCTACCTGAGCTTAATATACAGTAAGAAAACAGAGATCTTTAAAGAAAAACCTGTCTGGTTATCTGTGCTGTGAGAATTGAGCCCCTTGGGGCTTACTTAACCCGAATCTTTTCTGTTAGCCTGGAAAAGTATGTTTAAAAGAGAATATATTTACAATCTAGATATAGAAGATAGGTTGTTTTTTTAGCTTGATCTTCCAAGTAAACTGACAGTTAAATTATCTTAATGTGCTTACACCTTTGCATGTCAAGCCCATGTAATTCAGGCTTTATCTTTGAAATGACAACTAAAAAAGTATTAATTTGCTGCCAATTCCTGTCCTTATTCTTCTTTCTACTACTTCCCCTGGCCCCCATTGGGAAGCGTACGTCAGCCTGGTCCAGTCTGAGAGTGAACTCCCTTCCCTCTGGATTTGAGTAGCTGCTGTAGAAATTTTCCATTTGTCGTTCAGTCGTAGTGAGTGGCTTTTCAAATGCTCAAATATTTCTTCTCTAAGTATCTTTTTCACTGCCTGTCACTATTCATCTATGTGGTTTTGCTCTGCCCCCTTTCCTGAATCATGACAGCAAGTGCAGCAGAGGCTTGAGTTCTGTCATACGGCTTTTCCTTTTAATGTGTTTTTTGAAGTTTATTGGAGGTGAAGTTCCTCACAGCTGTCTCTGTGTCTTCCTTTGACTCTCTTTCATACACCAGACCCATTAGAAGAAGTTGACAGATCCCATTAAAGAGACAAGTGAAGTAAGTGAGAAGAGACATCCCTTTGATGATGTACTTAAACGGAGGTTTGGAGAGTGCATTTTTGTTACAGCATCCGTTTTATTTCTCTTACTGTTGACTAAGTGCTCATCTTGGACAGGGGACGAGATGATTGATGCCATTGGGCCCTCTTAGCACTGTTTCCCCAGTGCTGATGTCTACATGCCACTGGAAGAGAAGAGCTTATATTAATATTGTAATTTTAAAACAAAGATAAATGTAATCATTAAAGTTAAATTTTATATTTTCCTACAGAGGCCAACTTTTAGACTTAAGGTGACTTAAGTTTTATTTTCAGTGATAGATTTTATTTTTCCCCCAATTGTGGATACTTGTTTTTTTATTTTACAAGTGCCAGTAGTTTGAATTTCCGCTTTCCCCCACAAATACTTCAAAAGATAGAATTTTAGTCCCAGTTCTGTTTTCTTATTAAAGTATAATTATACCTGGTTGCCTGTCTCTAAGGTTGTTATCGGATCAAATTATAGAACATCTGTAATCAAGTGTAAAATGTAAAATTGAGTGCTTTGAAAAATCACAAAGTGCTTTTTAAATGTAAAGTAGTTGTAAAGTATGCTAACAAGCGTAGCTTTCGTTGTGTACCACAGATAGTCTTTAAAGATAGGTGTAGTTGAGCCCTGAGTTTGGGTCCTGTGTGAATAAGACTGTTCTTACCCTGGTGTCCTTTTTCTGTTGTTTTCAAATTATGGGACTTTCCTCCCAGCGAAACTAGCCTCCAGAAGATTTGTTGGCAAAGTACACATTCAGATCTGTAACCAGCCTTTTAAAGTAAGAGCTTAAAAGGACTGACAGTTTTTATTTATTCATTTATTTATTTATAAAATTTATTTTGGGCCTAACTAGATTTTATTAGTCGTGATCTAAAGGAAAGAAATCACATTGGTCCAGCCGTCTTCTTGTTGCGAGTACATTATGAAGTTCTGTTGTGCATAAGGACATGACAGTTGAAATGATTTTTGTCCCTGCGCAAGAGTCACATAGAAGAGTACACTTTCCGCAGAGTTGTATGTGTTTCCTCTCTGCCACCAAACAGCTGGTGGCAGAGAGGAAATAGGCCTCGTTTCCTTAGCGCTCTGGATCTGTCCCGTGGAGTGGCCGAGCAGCTTCCCACTTGAGAAGCACGGAGCTGTGGATTCCCCAAATGGCTTTTCTTCCAGGGTTTTTGGGATGATGGAAGAAAAGTTACTATAGTTGCCATAAAGTTGAAAGTGGAAATGGGAGGTTTACCGCTTCAGGCCACAGTTCAAGAACAAGACTGGGAATGATCTCAGGGAGACAGCTCTTGGGGCGAAGCGTGCCGGGTCAGGAGTCTGTATTGCTGTCCTCGTCCTCGGGGAGGAGATCCCAGTAGCAGGGCTGTGAAGCGTTCAGGGAGGGAAAGAGAGGCTCATCACAGTACGTCAGCATCGTGAGCGTTTTTAGAGAGGTAGATAGGAGCTCTTGACCGACTTCAGTCTCTCCCGATTTCTTTTTCCTTTCTTTGTCGCTAACGTTAGTCTCTCCCTGCACCTTCCCGTGCCACTGTTACTGGGCTCTCTTTGGTAACAGGATTTTGTGTCTTCCATCCCACTCCTCCTCCCTTCAAAGGTCTAAGGAAAAAAAACTTGTCCCCTGGTGCAGTGGAGTCCGACGTGCGAGGAATAACCGGGGTCGATCTGTTCGGAACGACCGACGCGGTGGTCAAACACGTGCTGGAGGTACTGATCTTCGAGGCTCATCGGGGCTCTCGTCGGGGGAGCAGGGACAGGACGCCGCTCGCTCGTTCCCTCCTGGGGGAGAGATCTGTGCAGCGCCTGTGAAGTGCTGGGCATTGTGTGGAGGCTCTGGAGACAGAAAGTCTGGAAGCCGGGAGAGGCGAAGCCTCTGTGGCATCTGAGGGAGAGTCACGTCACCTCCTAAGCCCAGGGGGGAGGGAGGGAGAGAGCTGGTGTCGGCTCTGTCGCATCTCTGAGCAGAGTCCGTTCGCATGCCTCTTGTGAGAGTAGGGAGTGGGGTGGGGGTTCTGATGTGATCAGAGTTATTAAGGACCAGCCCTGGGTGAGTAAGTTGTGTGCGTGGTGAGGAAACAGAAGAGCATTAGAGAAAGAAACTAGGTTTTTAAAAATATCTAATTTAATCCTCACAGCTATCCTCTGAGGCAGATAGCGGTAACTTCCATTTTACAGATGAAAAAAATTGAGACTTAGAGAAATTGGGCAGTTTACCAAAATTCACATGTGTCTAGTAAATGGAAGAACTAGGATTTGAACTTGGATCAGATTCTAAAACCCAGGGGATTTACGCCACAGCATGAAGTCTCTCTAAAACGCTGCTAATCGGAGACTACCTTATCTGTTGTCCTGTTGCAGTACTGAGTACAACTAAGTACAAGATGTCTGAAAATGAGCAGTTCTCAAGCTTTGTGGTCTGAGAATCTCTGTATACCCTTGAGACTTACTGAGGACCCCAAAGAGTTCATGTTAATGTGGTTTATATCTTTCAGTTTTTACCATATCTGTAATTAAAAGTAAGAACTTTTTAAAACATAAAGTACATAAGCACACATTCCGTTAGCCATCAAAGCAATGACGTCATGTCACGTAGCCTCTGGAAAACATCCTCAGGAGAGGGTGAAAGTGAAAAAGGCAAATAATGTCTTAACATTATTAACATTATAGAGCCTGCATTTATTCTACCATGAGAGCTAGTGATAAAACAGGGTAAGAAGTTTTGGCCTTGTGGGTTTCCTAAGAGTATTGGGACTCACCCGAGAGTTTTCTGACCACATTTCTTCCAGTTATAAAATTGGTTTTTATTCTTGTGAGGCTAATAATTAGTTGGGGAAATAACATATAAATAGGTAACAGAACAAGGCAATGTATCCCAAATGCAAGTGATGCTGACTTTGGGGGTAGAAAGATTTGGGAATTGCCATGAGAACTTGGGTATAATTTTGGGTGGGTTGGTACTAACTCTCACGTTAGACTACCATAATCCCTTGACTCTTCTCTGGAAGAGTAAAAATCAGAGATGTTTTTGATAACCACCTGGTGGTGCTTTAGTTTGCTTTCAGTGATGGTTACAAAGCTGCCGTAGAAGAACCACTTCTTTTTTTCCACAGGGTCATGATCGTGGCGTAAACTGGGCTGCCTTCCACCCCACCATGCCCCTTATTGTCTCTGGGGCAGACGACCGACAAGTGAAGATCTGGCGCATGAACGGTGAGTAGACCAGGGACAGTGTCACTGGGTCTGAAGAGCTGGCTGCTGGACAACAAGGTGAAGGAGCCAAGTCTTCTGGACTTAGTGACCCATTTTCCTACCTTGGGTTCTTAACGCTAACCCTAGGAGCATAGAAATTGTCCCATTCTTTTTTTTTCCTGTTTTTAAGGTTTCCTATTTTTGAGGTTTCCTTTTTTTTTTTTTTTTTTTTTTTTTAGATTCTATTTATCTATTTGACAGAGATAGACACAGCGAGAGAGGGAACACAAGCGGGGCGAGTGGGAGAGGGAGAAGCAGGCTCCCCATTGAGCAGGGAGCCCAATGCGGGACTCGATCGCAGGATCCTGGGATCATGACCTGAGCCGAAGGCAGATGCTTAACAACTGAGCCACCTAGGTGCCCCATGATTTTGAGGATTCTGAACATAGTTAAGAGTAAACATTCAAAAAATATTTATTGAGTACCTGCTTTGTGCTAATCATTGTTCGAGGCTCTGGAGATACAGTGGTGACTAAAAGCTATAGAGCCTGCATTTATTCTACCATAAGAGCTAGTGATAAAACAGGGTAAGAAGATAATGACGGAGAAGAGAAGAGGTGCTGTCATTGGTGGTTGGGTCTGATTGGAAGAAGAAACATACTGAGATTCAGAGGCTTAAATGGAAAAATTGCCCTGTCAGAGAGAAGTTACTTGTGTAGCATTTTGGAGTAGCTCCTAGCATTTGGTCAGAGATGCCATAATTCTAAGTCCTGAACTTGCAGAGAGTTGCGATGATCTAATTCTCTCTGGTCCTTCAGAGTCAAAGGCGTGGGAGGTTGACACCTGCCGCGGTCATTACAACAACGTGTCTTGTGCCGTCTTCCATCCTCGCCAAGAGCTGATCCTCAGCAATTCGGAGGACAAGAGCATCCGAGTCTGGGATATGTCCAAGCGGTACGGGGGATGTGATGACGTGTGACCCAAGCCAGGGGAAAGCCCCTCCTGCCTGTCATTCTTTCTCCTAAAAGGCAGATCGGACTGCCTCTGTGCATCTCTCCCATCTTCAGCACATGGACAAGTCTGACCCGATGTTTTCAAGGGGCCTAGAGATCAGCCCGTATTTACAGATCTCCTGTCAAATACAACTTCCACATGCATTCTTTTTCTCCTCCAAATTTAAGCATGTTCCTCAGTAGTTAGAGAAAGAAATGTGGAATTGAAGGTAATCATGATGAATAAGGGGAAGTTGAAATACCAAAATATTAGGGTCAGTGAGGTTTCCTCTTTCTTTTGGTAGAATTTATCAAGACTCCCCTTACTTAGTATGTGCAACTTGCTGTCCCCGATCTAATCTTTAATCCGTGTGCTGGCTTACACTCGGTGCTCAGTGCTCTTGTATGTGATAAGCTGAAGATTACTCGGAAATTAATATTTTCCTTTGTGTATCCTCTGCTTTCCTAGGACTGGGGTTCAGACCTTCCGTAGGGACCATGATCGTTTCTGGGTCCTAGCTGCCCACCCCAATCTGAACCTCTTTGCGGCAGGTAAGGGCCATTCCTTCTCTTTTTCTCTTGTTTAAGTTGCACGTCGTTAAGACATGAGAGTGAACCTCTCTCAGCTTTCTCGCTGGTTGACGCGAGGCAGGGTGGTGGGGAGAGCTCGGGTTCTCAGAGCTGTGCAGTTGAAGCTTCTCGCCTTTGCTCCCCCTTACCTTCCTGGAGAACTGTTTGTTTGGGGTTGGTTCTCCACCTAGATCCATTTGACAAGAAAGCCCCTTCCCTTTGATCAGTTAGGAAGCTAATGGTGGACACTCAGGGTTGCCAGTCAGAGGAGCTGAGTTGCTGAGAGGCTGAGAGTCTGAGTTTCTGTCATCCGCGTAGCAGATGGTGTGCTGTGCGCCAGGCAGTCGTCTGGGTGCTGCTGCGAGTGCAGTGTCCCTGACCCTGGGGAGCTCTTACTTGTAGTGAGGAGCGGAGGGGCGGTAAAACAAGTATATAAAACAGCACGTGGAAGATGCTTTGAAGAAAAGCAAAAGGAAGGGGCGTGGGGGGGACGCGTGGGCACTGCTGCTTCCTGTTGGGTGTGGAGGACAGTGAGAGTGACACACGCCCTGATGGTGCTGGGAGGGCTGCGGGGCACCTGTGAGTGGCATCAGAGGTCAGGGAGGGCACAGCGAGGAGGGGCTGAGTCGTGGGAGGGAAGAGCAGGTCCGGCTGTGCTCTGCCTTGCAGGCCAGGGTTAGAGTCCCGATTTTTTTTTTTTTTTTAAGATTTTTATTTATGTATTTGACAGAGAGGCAGCAAGAGAGGAAACACAAGCAGGGGGAGTAGGAGAGGGAGAAGCAGACTTCCCACTGAGCAGGGAGCCCAGTATGGGGCTCGATCCCAGGACTCTGAAATCAGTTGTGCTGAAGGCAGACACTTAACGACAGAGCCACCCAGGTGCCCCAGAGTCCAGATTTTACTCTGGATGGGTGGAGAGCCATTGGAAGGTGCCCGTTAGGGAAGTGAATGATCTGGTTTATGTGTGGAGAGCTGACCAGGAGGACAAAGGTCAGAGGTTTCTCTGAGAGGTGGTTGATGCTAGTAGGGAAAAAAAGCAAAAGATTTTTTAAAACAACTGAAAAGGCTTTTTGAATTAGCGTCCCCGTTCAGCAAAACCTCTTACGTTCTTGCTGTGTGCTAGGGACGGGGGAAGGATTGAAATGATTGTAATTTCTCTCTTCAGGGAGCTGGTGGTGTCGGGAGCCGTGGACTTAGACAGTTACAGTGCAGGGTGTTAAGTGCTGGGGGTTCAGCGTAGTGGACATACTATGTCCTGTTAGTTTCAGGGGAACATCGGAGTGATTTGGTATCTTTATGTATTACAAGATAATCCTCAGGATTCAGTCTACTTACCGCCTGTCACCACACGAAGTTACGGTGTCGTTGACTGTTTTCCTCACGCTGTCCATACATCCCCATGACTGACTTGTTTTGTAACTGGATATTTATACTCTGCATTCCCTTTCCGTATTTTGATCCCTCTCCACTGCCTACAGCCTCTGGGAACTACCAGTTTGTTCTCTGTATCCGTGGTCTGTTTCCATTGTGGTGGTGATGGTGGTCATTTTTGTTTGTTTTGTTTGTTGGAGCGAAATCTTAGAGTTTTTGTCATTCTCTGTCTGACTTATTTCACTTAGCATAATTCTTCTTAAGTCCATTTATGTTGTTATGAATGGCATGATTCCATTCTTTATGGCCTAGTAGTATGCCTGTGTGTGTGTGTGTGTGTGTGTGTGTGTGTGTGTGTAACACGTCTTCTTTCCCCATGTATCAGTGCATATGTGTGTTGCTTCCGTATCATAGCTACTAGAGATAATGTTGCAGTGGACGTGGAGGTGCATATATCTCTTCAAATTGGTGTTTCCATTTTCTTCAGATAGATACCCACTAGTGGAATTGCTGGATCAAACAGTATTAGTATTTTTAAGTTTTTGAAGCGTCTCCATACTGTTTTTTTATAGTGGCTGCAACCAATTTGCAGTGCCGCCAGCAGTGCACGGGGTTCTCTTTTCTCCACATTCCCACCAGCACGGGCTATCTCTTGTCTTTCTGGTATTAGCTGCCCAGAAAGGAATGAGCTGATACCTCATTATGGTTTTGATTTGCATTTCCCTGATGATCAGTGGTGTTGAGCATCTTTTTATGTGTCTGTTGGCCATTGCTGTGTCTTCTAGAAATGTCTATTCAAGTCCTCTGCCCATTTTTTAATTGGGTTGTTTGTGTGTGGTTTTCTTTTTTTATATTGGGTTGTGTTCTTCAGATATTTTGGATATTAACCCCTTATTAGATAGTGTGATTCACAAATATTTTCTCCCATCCCATAGGTTGCCCTTTCATCCTTCTCATCTTGTTGATGATTTCCTTTGCTGTGCTGAAGCCTTTAGTGATGGAATTCCGTGTGTTTATTTTCGCTCTAATGGAACGTTGTACAAAGTGTTGGGAGAACACAGAGGAGGGTTTGTCACATGTGCTGGTGTGATACAGAGGATTAGGAAAGGTTTCACAGAAATTTATTTGAATAAAGATTCTAAGAACTGTGACAGTTTAGACAAGTAAAGGATGCATTTAGGTATCTTGGTTTTTAGCACTCACATGCAGTCCTTATCCTTGTGTATCTTTTGCTTCTTCCAGCTTGCTTTCTTGCCTACAGCTAATTCTTTCGTCTTCTCCCTGTGCCCCAGGCCATGACGGTGGCATGATTGTGTTTAAACTGGAGCGGGAACGGCCAGCCTATGCCGTTCATGGCAATATGCTACATTACGTCAAGGACCGATTCTTGCGTCAGTTGGATTTCAACAGCTCCAAAGACGTAGCCGTGATGCAGTTGCGGAGGTAAGTCCGACCCGTTTTTCCCCCAGGCCCTCTCTGTCGCTGGAGGTGATGCCCACACCGGACTCTGCTCCCAACAACATTTTGGATCTCAGCGCCTCTCACTGATCAAGTCCCTGTTGGGGAGCCTACTCAGCTGAAACCCCAAGAGCGTGGCAGGCAAGGAAGGTGCCAAGAGGAGAGTGGGGGTCTCCCTAAGGAGAACGCTAGTGACCCTGCGCGGAGGAGACCGTAATGGCCACAGTCCGCCAGGTCTCCTGCAAACCACAGTCTCCTGGGGCAGAGCAGCCCAGCTTGGTGACAGGTCTTTTTGCCTCTCTTTGGCATTTCTGTAACTTTCCTTTGCTTTCCAGCAAAATGCACACATCTCTAAAGTAGGATATATGGCTCTGGAAGCTCTTAGCTCTGAAGACACGATAACCTCTGGGATGTCTGGCAAAAAGAACTGTCCTCTTGGAAAGCCAGCTGCATCAGCATGCTGAAACATTCATGGTGGTAAACTCTGGCATGAGGCTTTGATAGCCGCCCTCCAGCGTTACCACAGTAAAAAGATGGGTTTATGCGAATGCTCCAAGGGACAGGAGAAATTAGCCAGAGACAGAGCACATCGTGTTACTCTGTGGTGTCCCCTGCAGTTATGTGTAGGAATGTGTACCCAAGAAGACCCCGTCCTGCTCACTACAGTGTGTGCTAACCCTAGAGCTTCCTTCGGATAGCTGGGCTACTAGGGTTTGTCTTTTTTAAAACTGTCTGTCAAAGCTGATTTAGGGATGTCCCCAAGCCTTAAAGGAAGGAAGAGAGTAGATGCAATATTGATTTTTATTCCGGATTATAAAAGTGATGAGTACATGTATAAAGACTAGATAAGTAGGAGGCGTGGGAGTAATTCCGTTCTTCCGTCCTGATTCTTCTTCCGTATTTTCTCTTTTTTCCATGTATAACTCCAGTGGTTCCAAGTTTCCGGTGTTCAACATGTCATACAATCCAGCAGAAAATGCAGTCCTACTGTGTACGGTACGTAACCCATGGAGGCCTCCTAGGACCTTCCCGTTTCCCATAGGTCTCTTTCTGATGCCTTTAGGGAACCTTCGGCGGCTCCTTAGAAGCTCTGTAATGGTCCTTTAAGGGAGCTAACATAGTAAACAGGCTCAAACCAGGTCTGCTTCAGTGATCATGTTAGGGTTTGTGAACTTCTTTTGCATAAGGATAATGATCTCTAAGCTGAACGGACCATCGAGATGAATGCCCCAGGTCACTGTGTCCTGTGTGGAGAGAGGATTCTCTGATTCCTCCGTGTTGGTAAAAATTGTGGCACTGACTTGAAGGAGGGTTCCTGTCAGTGGAGTTGCTTCAAGGTCAGCCAGTAGCCCCCGTGTTTCTTGCCTTACAATTTGGGGGGGAAAGAAGTGACATTCTAGTATTAGTGTCCTTTTCACCAAGTTAAAAAGAATGAAAACCTGTCTTTGCCCATACGACTTTGAGTGTCTAATCTGGTCCTTGTTCAGTATCTAAGAACATTTTTTCCCTGACAGTTGTCTTTACTCTCTTTCCTCTTGATTTTTTTTTTTTTCCTTTTTTTCCCTTTGAGCAGATGTTAAAGGGGATACGTGTATGCAGGTAGAGCAGCCAGAATGTTGGTTTGGTTCGTTAATTTTTGGAGCAAAGAGCAATCCCTGTTACGTTTCAAATACTACCTGCATCTTTGGAGATTACAAAATATACAGTGCCGTGAATTCTGAGTTCTTGGGCAGTGAGCCTGAGAATTTTTAGAGTAGACACATTCCCTTGCCCTCTGGCTGAAGGGTGAGGAAGGGATAGCTTTAGACTGTTGTACGCACGGTGTTCTCTGTCTGAAGAAACTGCTGCCTTGGGTGCCTGTCACTCACGATTTGACCTCTCTCTGTCCTCTACAGAGAGCCAGCAATTTAGAGAACAGTACCTACGACCTGTACACCATCCCCAAGGATGCGGACTCCCAGAATCCCGACGGTAGGTGCTCCCTGTGTCTGCCGGGCTTGCGCAGAGTGCTCCTCTCCTGCGCCATCCGCCCCTTCAGGGTTTTCACGTCCCGTCCCCAGGCTGCGGCCACATCACTCATGGCTGTTGGCAGGGGCCGCTGACAGTTGCATCAGAGACGACCATGGTGTGAAATATTCATGTCCCTCCTCCATTTTATTACTCCAGCTAGATATATATATTTTATAATTTGGTTATTAGAAACTCTCCATTTTCTCTTTCGGCACAGCATGTTATCCTAGTTTATTGTCAGCTGATATGATTTTCACCCCAGTAGTTTCATTTATTTAAGAATGTGGTTCCAATCTTGCCGGTCTCATCCTGCGACTGGGATTTGTGCTCTCCCATCCACATCCAGATCAGATCAGCTTCCTTTTGCATGTCAAAGAGATGAGGCTGCTCCCAGCGCCACACCCCACCAGGGACCCCAGGATCCAGCTGAGACCCCTGTCTGCCTCTTCCATCACTCCCACCCCTGTTGAGTCTTCCCTGTTAGAATTCACAGACCGCCTTCTCGGAAGCTCCTGCCCTCTGCTTCCTCCCCTTGCTCTACAGAGGGCTTGTCCTGGGGTCCCCACCTTACTAGCACGCTTTCATGACCCTTCAGACTCCGTCAGCAGACTGCGAGAAACCGTTTTGCTAGCCCTGGCCTTGTTACGGCTGCTGCGGTGTTGTTAGTGTTGCTGATACGAATCACTGTTGGTTTTTTAAAGTGTGGTCCTAGCGAGAGGAGAGGAAGCCTGTATGTCTTTGGCACCCATAAATCAGTCTTCCCTATAAATGAAACCGTGAAGCCATTTCTGACCAAATTTTATGACTTTGTCCTTCTCTACCCACCCCCTTGTACTTTTTCCCCATCTGTTTACAATTAATAGCATTTAAAATACCTTCACTTTGTTTTGTTTTAAAGATTTTATTTATTTAACACAGAGAGAGACACAGGGAGAGAAGGAACACAGGCAGGGGGAGTTGGAGAGGGAGAAGCAGGCTTTCTGCTGAGCAGGGAGCCTGATGTGGGGCTCCATCCCAGAACCCTGGATCATGACCTGAACCAAAGGCAGATGCTTAACGACAGAGCCACCCAGGCGCTCTGACCTCAGTTTTGTTTTACTGCCACTCTTGTTTTCTCCTTTCGAGGGAGAGGATAATCAGTAAAGGAGTCCAGTGCGGCCTGGTGACAGGCAGCAGAGAGGAGGAGGAAGAGAGAGCAAAGGCTTGAGGAGCGTGCCTCCCCATCCCGGAGAGTGGGGGTGTCGGCTGCGATGCGAGTTGCCCGTCACCCACAGGTGCCAGAGAACTGCAGAGCAAGGCTGGCCAGCCCGTTCTGTCCACTTTTCTGCCGATGCTAATAGATAAAAGTGTTTCGGGGCAGCCTTCTGCCTGTGACCCTGGGAGTGTCTCTGGGAGTGGAGAGCCCATTCAGAATTCTAATCAGCCAGTGAAATGTTGGGGAACCGAGGAACATTTAGAAGCTTCTTCAGGGTAATAAGAATGATTGACATTTATGGAGCAACAGCTTGGTGCTTACTGCTGCTCCGCACAGAACTCCTAGGCCTGTCAAGATTTCCTTAGGAGCGCCCTGCCCTACCCTGCTCTACCCCAGGTCCGCATTTGCATGTTAAAAGCAGCAGAACAGCTGCGTCCTGGGGAGGGGGCTCTGTGGAGACGGGAGGTCCTAGATGCTGCTTGGCCAGCTAGGCCCTGCTCGTTAGTTTGATGGAGTGTGCTGTCTCCCAAGATGGGCGGTCCTCCTGCCAGTACGCAGTGTTGGCTGAAATGCAGCTACTTGGCCTACAGAAAAGAGGCTTGGCAGGGGTGTAGGTTGGAGTTTGGAGGGGACTGGTGGGGAAAAGTCACTGACAGTAGCCTCAGGTTACGGCTGAATTAGTTAGGAAGCAGCTGAACTGGCGAAGCCAACGTGGCAGCCAGCATGACTGGCAGCTCGGGGCACCTGACTCTGTCACCTGCCAGGGGCTCACCACACGCTCCCGCCCTTTGCTTTTGTTCTCAGCTCCAGAAGGGAAACGATCCTCAGGCCTGACAGCCGTTTGGGTTGCTAGAAATCGGTTTGCTGTCCTAGATCGGATGCATTCGGTGAGTGAAGCCTAAAAGGGGAAACTGATTTGGGCATTGTTGCTGCAGTGGTTTCTGTACTGTGCAAAGAAAGAGCGGGTTTCTCTCTGCTCACTGCCTGGGGAATTGTGATCATGGAGCAGATAGATACCCCAGGCCCCTTGGGAAGCAAAGAAACCTGAAAATTGACTTGATTGGATTGATGACCCCTGTGGGTCTGAGCTTGAGAACCAGCCTCATGCCACTCTTGACAATACAGAAGCCAAAAAACACCAAATTTGAAATCGGTGGACTGCACGAGGAGTACATCCTCCCCCCACCCCCGCTGGTACGAAGAATGTAAGACAGACAAAGCTCAAGAAAATACGTGACAAAAATTTAAGCCCCAGAAGTTTCCTTTGGTTGAGGGAGGACTTCACACTTTAGTTGGATTTCTCAGGATGTTTCGGTTGGGGGAAAAAAACAAAAGCTTTCAAAGCCCCTGGAGAGGGTCAGGCTTGGAGGGGGCTGCCTGGAGGGGTAGCTGGCTTGGACAGGAACAACCCAGATTTGATTTCTGGGAGCTAAGGAACTCTTGCCTGAGGCACATGGTCAACTGTCCGCTAACACCCATTTCTTTCTTTCTTTTTTTTAAATATTTTATTTATTTATTTGACAGAGAGAGAGATCACAAGTAGGCAGAGAGGCAGGCAGAGAGAGAGGGGGGAAACAGGCTCCCTGTGGAGCAGAGAGCCTGACACGGGGCTTGATCCCAGGACCCTGGGACCATGACCAGAGCTGAAGGCAAAGGCTTAACCCACTGAGCCACCCAGGCGCCCCAACGAATACCCATTTCTGATCACCCCACCTGTGGTCATTATTTCAGCTTCTGATCAAGAATCTGAAGAATGAGATCACCAAAAAGGTACAGGTGCCCAACTGCGAGGAGATCTTCTATGCCGGCACAGGCAACCTCCTGCTTCGAGATGCCGAATCTATCACGCTCTTTGACGTTCAGCAGAAGCGGTAACATGTCAGCTGCCCCGAAGTAGACAGGCTCGTAGTGGGTGAGAGTGGGCCTCTGCAGTGGGAACTTTTCTCCCAGTGAGTTTGCCTCAGGCGTGGCCACTTTTGTGCTGGAACTCCAGGACTCTTTCCCGCCACTTTGCCCTCTGGGGTCACTTTCCATCCTCTCCATACTGGCATTTCAAGGAGGGGCTTACTTACCGGTTTTTGGAGCACTTTCCCGAGTGAGGAATGCTTCTGGCACTTGGAAGTGTGGGCACGGAGGGATGACCAGCACGGTTCTTGTGATGAGAGGAGCTTCGCGTCCTCTGGTGAGATCAGACATACGCGAGTCCCTCACAACACGTGCGAGTGGGGGCAGGGAGTTGAGGGAGGAGAGAGAGTACGCTGTGAGCCAACGTGTTTCAGTCGCTCAACTACAATGCAGAGCATTTATTTGGTGTTATTAAAAAAACTGGGGCTTTTGATAATTTGGAGATGAAAAGGATGTCGGTCTTTACCTGGGACGAGGGAGTCAGGTCCCCTCATGTTCGCCTTTCTCTGTCCCAGGACTCTGGCTTCGGTGAAGATTTCTAAGGTGAAATATGTTATCTGGTCAGCAGACATGTCCCACGTAGCACTACTGGCCAAACATGGTAGGTCTAAATTATATCCGCCCTGATTTAGAGACCAGCCCCTCCCTCCCACCCCTGCCAGTCTGCTGCACTCACCCTGTCCAGCAGAGCACTCATGTCCTTTGCCTCTTACAGCCATTGTCATCTGTAACCGCAAACTGGAGGCTCTGTGTAACATTCATGAGAACATTCGCGTCAAGAGTGGGGCCTGGGATGAGAGTGGGGTCTTCATCTATACCACAAGCAACCACATCAAATATGCCGTCACCACTGGGTAAGTGAGTTATCTGACGCCCAGAGTGGGAGAAGGTAGCTCTTGAAATCACTGTCCTGTCTCAAGGGATGTCACTGAGTCTTCCTTGAACTTTCTTCGTGGGAAATCTTTGTTGGGCACATACGTGCTAGGCACATCTCAGCATTCTTTTTCAACCCTTTACAAAATCAGGACACATGACTCAAGTAAAGAAACATGCACAGAGTCCATGTAGAGAGGAGAGCAGATTGTCACATCGTGGACATCTGTGTCCCTGCCACCCAGGTCAGGGGCTAGAGCAGTGCTTGGCTATGGTCACAACCACCTTCACTTCCCATGCAGAGATCACACTATTCGGATTTCTACAGACATTCCGTCCTAGCTGTGCTTTGTAATTTTACTGCCCAGTGTGTGTCTTAAAATAGTATGTTTTAATTTTGCCTGGTTTTGAACTTATGTAAATCATACTGAACATATTGTCTCATGTTTTGCTTATTTTGCTCAATATTTTGTTTCTAAGCTGCCTCTGTGTTGTAGCTATAATTTATTTATCTTCATTGGTGTGTAATACGCTGTTATGTGACTATGCCACGGTTTTCCAGTTCTACTGTAGAGGGATATTTGAGTGGTTTCTAGGATTTGGTTACCGTGATGAACAGTGTTCTCTAGACGTTCTTCTACATGTGTTCTGGTGCAAATGCACGTAACGTTTCTCTAGAGTGTGACCCAGAGCCAAATTTTTGGATCATAGAGTTTGTGTATCTTCACGGTTACTAGGTAATGTCAGACTGCTCTCCTGGGTGGCTGTACCAATTTGCACGACCACCAGTGTGGTAGCAAAGCTTCCCTGCTGGTCATCCTGGCCAGCACTTGCCTTTGCCAGACTTATCTCTGTCTGTCTGGTGGGTGTGCAGTGGCATTGCGTTGTCATTTGCCTTTGCTGCTCTCTGATTCCTAATGATTAAGCAACTTCTCAGTTGACCATCCACTGGGGTTTCCTCTTCTATGAGTTCCATTCAGGCCTTTTATCCATTTTTTAAATGAGTTATCTTTGTAATTTTAGGAGCTCTTCGTATATTTGCATGTGCATCCTTTGTCAGGGCTACGTGTTGCAAATCTTAATGTCTCTTCCCTTCTCTAGCTTGTCTTCTGATTCTCTTCATGATACTCTTTAATGAACAGGTATTCTTAATATAGTTGAATTTATGAATCTTAAACCTTTTATGGGTGTTGGGTTTGGTATCTTTAAGAAATCTCAATCGACTCCAAGGTTATAAAGGCACCATTTCATAGTCTCTTACAGGAACTTCAGAGTCCTGTTTTCCATACGTAGGACTGTGGACCACCTGAAGTTAGTGTTTGTGTGTGTTATGGGGTACAGGGAGCTCAGCTTCTCAGTTTTCCTTACGGCCACTCGGTGGTGCCAGTGTCATTTACTGGAAAGATCGGTCTCTACCCCCCTCATTCTGCAGTGTCGTCTTTGTCACATATGAATCATGTTTCCAAAAATGCAAGGACCTATTTCCTGTGATAGGTGTGTTGATCTCTGATCTCATTCTGTCTTAAAATATTCCAGCTCTAGGAGTTTCCGCATCTGCTAAAGCATCCTCAAATCCTTCCCACTTTAATTTTTTAAGTTATTAGGCTATTTTCTAATTACTTTTGCCTTGAAAAGGAAAATTTTCAAAATTTTTTTTGCCTCGAAAAAGTATGTTAGAATCAGCTGGGCATCTGGGTGGCTCAGAGGGTTAAGCATCTGCCTTTGACTCAGGTCATGGTCCCGGGGTTCTGGAATCGAGTACCGCACGGGGCTCCCTGCTCAGTGGGGAGCCTGCTTTGCTCTCTGCCCCTCTGCCTGCTTGTGCTGTCTCTCTCACTCTCTTTCTTAAATAAATAAAAAAGAAAAACGAACTTGTGAAATTCCATGCAAAATAAAACGAACAAACAAAACACTGTTGCTGTTTTGGGTGGGATTGCATTGGATCTGTTTGTCATTTGGGGCCTAACTGACATCTTTGCAATATTAAATTTCCTGATCTGTGAACATGATGTAGTGACTCTTCATTTATTTAGATGTTCTAAAACCTCTTTCGGTAAAGTTTATAATTTTCTTTATAGAGATCTTGCTTTTCCTTATTCTTAGGCCCTTGGTCGTTTTCAATGCAATTTGTAAGTGGATAGTATCCATTTAAAAATTTAATTTTCTTATTTTTTATGATATTTAGAAATGCAGTTTTTAAATTGATTTTATCTCAGAGTCCTTGCTAGATTTATATTATTTGTAGTAATTTGTCTTCCCTCCCCCTTCCCCATAAACTACCATAGCATCTGTGGGTAATGATGGTTTGTTTCTTCTTTTCCAGTACTTTTATTTTCATGTGTTTTTCTTGCACTGACCAGGGTCCCCAGCATAGTGTTGAATAAACAGGTGATAGCAACCTTTTTGTCTTGTTCCAATTTAAAGAATGAGCTTTGGGGCGCCTGGGTGGCTCAGTTGGTTAAGCATCTGACTCGTGGTTTCAGCTTGGGTCGTGACCTTGGGGTTGTGAGATTGAGCCCACATTGGGCTCCACACTCAGTGTGAAGTTTCTTGCGATTCTGCTTAAGATTCCCTCTGCCCCTCCCCTGCTTGCACTCACTCTTTCTCCTTCTCACTCTTAAGTAAGTGAATAAATAAAATCTTTAAGAAAAAGATCAAGCTTTCAGTGTATTGGCATTATGGAAGCTTGTCATAGACTTCATTAGAGATAGCTTTTATTTATTAAGGAATTTCCTTGCTATATTTCAGATGAATATTAAATTTTATTAGATACTTTTCCTGCATATACTGAGGTAATCGTAGGATTTTCTCTTTTTATTGATTGGTGAATTAAATTGGTTCTTAAAAAATGTTAGCCCAGTGGGCATCTGAGTGGCTTAGTCAGTTGAGCATCTGCCTTTGGCTTGGGTTGTGATCCTAGAGTCCTGGGATTGAGCCCCACATCAGGCCGCCTGCTCAATGGGGAACCTGTTTCTCCCTCTCCCACTTCCTCTGCTTGTGTGCGTGCGTATGTGTGGGGTCGGTCTGTCTGTCTCTCTCCCTCTGTCATATAAATAAATAAAATTAAAAAAAAAATGTTAGACCAACATTGTATTCCTGTTACAGATCTAACTTGGTATTTTACCCGTTTCTGATATTGCTAGTTTCAGTTTGCTAGTATTTTGCTTAGGATTTTTGCATTTGTGTGTAAGTGAGATTGGCCAATGACTTTCTTTTTCTTTCTGTCCTTGTCATGTTTTTGGTGTTGAGGAAAGTAATACACCTTCCTCTGTTCTCTCAATGAATTTGTAATAAGATTCGGTTTAATTCTTCCTGAAATGTTGGGTATAATTTGCTGGTGAAGTCATCCAGGCATGAGGCTTTCTTTTAGAGAAGGATTTTTTTTATGATTCAGTTTATCTTGTATAACAGTTATGGGACTGTAGGGATTTTCTATTTCTTTTAGTCAGTTTGGTAAATTTTACTTTTCTTGGCATTTGATCGTTTAAAAAAAGTTCATGCCTGCCCCCATCCTGCGGGAGCTAGCCCCTGTAGCAGCCCCTTTTCCGTTCCTCTTCCTGCAGTTCGGTCGGTTTTGTCCTTGTTAGCTTCATGAGAGGCTTCTCCGTTTTATTTAGCTTTTGCCTTTATTGACTGATGAACTCCTGTGTTATATTTTTGTTTTCGGTTTCTTAATTTTATGATTGACTTCATTTTTTCTCTAAGTATGTTCTTTGATTTAGCTTTTAAAAGGGCAACATTTTTGAGTTGGCTGCTTATTAATTTTTACTACATTTTTGTTTTTTAGATTTATTAATTTTCTAATATATGTACATAGAACTCAGTAGTTTTCAGTGTTTCTTCTAATACAGTGTGTGCACTTAGCATCCTGGATTACCCATCAAGTATTGTGTCAGCTGTGCCCAGAAGTTCTAAATTTTTAGTTTTCATTCAGTTCAAACTAATTTTTGCTTTTTGTCATCTCTGTGTGCGTCAGAACTTTGCATCTCCTGCTCTCTTTTTACCTGTAGCTGCAGGGAAGGGTTTAACTGGCCCAATGCCTGTATAGCAGAACTTAAGATTTAACGCGCAGGCCTGGTTCCTGTAGCCACGTGTGTTGGCTCTCAGAGTCGTAGCTTATGAGGAAAGATCATACCATGTGCCCTGTGTTTTCCTGCTTCGTACAGAAGAAGTAGTGTGGCATTTAGTTCTGCTCTCTTTTGAGTCGCTTCCCATCTGTACCATTGTGCAGACGGCCCTTGGCCAAATAGCAGTGAGAAGAGAAAAGGCTGTGTCCTAAGCCTGTTCCAGGTCCTCACAGGCCTGGTTCCCCCCTCCTCACTGGCTGAAAGTGGTGCCTCCTGACTCCTCCGTTTGCAGGGACTACGGGATCATCCGGACTCTGGATTTACCCATCTATGTCACGCGGGTCAAGGGCAACAACGTGTATTGCCTGGACCGGGAGTGTCGTCCGCGGGTGCTCACCATTGATCCCACAGAGTTCAAGTTCAAACTGGCTTTGATCAACAGAAAATACGACGAGGTATGAAACGAGAATGCACAGTAGGGATGTAGGTGGGCCAGCGCTTGTTTTTCCCTCCAAGTGACCTCTCTGTCCTGCCCGCCCCCACCCCGAATGTCTAGGTGTTGCACATGGTGAGGAACGCCAAGCTAGTCGGCCAGTCCATCATCGCTTACCTCCAGAAGAAGGGCTACCCGGAAGTGGCACTGCATTTCGTCAAGGACGAGAAGACTCGCTTTAGTCTGGCACTTGAGTGCGGAAACATTGAGGTGAGGGAGACGTGGTCATGAGCCCCGTGTCATTGCAGAGAAGGTGAGAGGGTTAAGGTCGCATTGCGAGGACGTCATTCTGGGCTTGCTTCTTCAGCGAGTATGATGGAATTAGAGATTTTTCTAGCTGTGAGATAGAACTATCTTCCTATTGCTGTTTGCCCATCTCTGCTACTTCCTGTCCCTGCTTCTGCCGTAGCATTGCTACTGTTGTCACTCTCGGTCATTCTGGATTCATTAACTTCTAGAATTGGAGCAGCATCACATGGAATCTGAAAAGTCTCATTATTTACTTCACCTTTTACTTGCTGATTGGCTGCTTAGATGAAGAAGCACTTGTGAAATGTTGGGACCTAAAGGGGTGCCTGCCGGCTCAGTCAGCCTCTAACTCTTGATCTCAGCTCAGGTCTGGATCTCAGGGTCGTGCGTTCAAGCCCCTCCACTGGTGTGGAGCCTACTTAAAAATTAAATCAAATCTTAAAAGATACTGGGACCTACAGGGTACAGGCATTATTTTTAAATGGATAGAGGGCTTAGGTGAATTGACTTTCTAGTTCTGAACTTCTTTCTTTTGTTATTTCTTTTGTCTTTCCTAAAGCCCCTGAAGATCATCAGACTTAGCAAGTAGCAGGAAAGGTAGCTAAGTAAGAATTGGCCCTACAGAGTCAGCAAATGGTCGGAGATGATTTTGTCATAAAAGTGAATTTTTTTTTTAAGATTTTATTTATTTGACAGAGATCACAAGCAGGCAGAGAGGCAGGCAGAAAGAGAGGAGGAGGAAGCAGGCTCCCCGCTGAGCAGAGAGCCCGACTTGGGGCTCGATCCCAGGACCTGGGATCATGACCGGAGCCGAAGGCAGAGGCTTTAACTCACTGAGCCACCCAGGCGCACCATAAAAGTGAATTTCTGAGGAGGAGGAGAGTGTGATATGATTGTTTCCATGGAACGAAAGGGACTCTGGTGATAGGATTTTCAGTAGAATTAGACAAATGCTAGCGGTGATTACAAGTGTGGAGTCTGTGGGAGATTTCTGTGGAGGCGGATACTTCGACTGAAGTCCCCGGTTTTGAGTCACAGTGTCTGCCAACCTGTTAACTCTGACCCTGGGGACTCTTTAGATTGCTCTGGAAGCAGCCAAAGCGCTGGATGACAAGAACTGCTGGGAGAAGCTGGGAGAAGTAGCCTTGCTACAAGGGAACCACCAGATTGTGGAAATGTGTTATCAGCGCACCAAAAACTTCGACAGACTTTCTTTCTTGTACCTTATCACTGGCAACCTAGAGAAGCTTCGCAAGATGATGAAGATTGGTGAGTTCCCGGAAACCAAGGATGGGAAGAGCCGTCCTTGGCGGGGAAGGAAAGCAAACAGAAGAGAGCGGGAACTTACAAGAAAAGACCTAACTCGGTGTCTCTTACCGACTTCCACAGCTGAGATCCGGAAGGACATGAGTGGCCATTATCAGAATGCCCTCTACCTGGGCGACGTGTCTGAGCGGGTCCGGATCCTGAAGAACTGCGGGCAGAGTAAGTGAGTGGGCGGAACTCCCTGGCTCTCTTGGGGCTTGGACAGTATTTTCTCTGGGTGGCAAATTACCCAGGGGTGAGGTATTTCCCTTTGTTGTGTACTTCTCCAGAGGAGACAGCATGCCCGTCATGCTCAGAAAACGTTCTCCAGAGCCCGGTGCGGGTACAGCCAGAGTATTCGGTCTGGCCGAGCACTCCGAGGAAGACCGTTTAAATAGTCACGGAGGAGCCAGGCAGTCGTAGCGCATCCTGAAGCAGAGACCCTAGTAAATACACTTGGTCCGATGCCATTAGAGTTTTAGTCTTTCACTTCAAGCCAGCAGGTTTCACTCATTTACTTATTGATTTGTTTATATATTCAAGGGTATTTCCTTTTTTATTTTTTTTAAGATTTTATTTATTTATTTGACAGAGATCACAAGTAGGCAGAGAGGCAGGCAGAGAGAGAGGAGGAAGCAGGCTCCCCGCTGAGCAGAGAGCCCGACACGGGGCTCGATCCCAGGACCCTGGGATCATGACCTGAGCCGAAAGCAGAGGCTTTAACCCACTGAGCCACCCAGGCGCCCCTCAGGGGCATTTTCTGAGGGCCCACTGTGTACCAAGCACAGTACTAGCATTTGAGGTACGCTAGGAAACAAGAAAGGTGAGAGGCGTGGCTTGGGCGGAGGAGCTAAACAGTAACGGGGTCAGACTTGCTGTGTGTTGTGAGGGTGGAGTCGTGACTTATTGAAGGGCTGGATGTGTGACGGGAGGAGAGTCGGGGAAGATTCCAAGATTCTTGTCAGCACTGATGAGAGAATTTAAGGATAAGCAGCTGTATTCGTTGCTTACTGCTGTGTAGCAGACTATCCCGAAGCCGGAGTCTTTTAAAACAACAAATGCTGCTTACCTCAGTTTGCAGCCCGGCTTAGCTGAGTGCCTCTGGCTCAGTGTCTCTCCGGAGTCTGCGGTCAGGGTGTCGGCCAAGACTGCAGCGGTCTCAAGGCATGAGTTGGGGAGGCTCTCCCACGCTCTGCAGGGCTGCCGGCGGTGCTCAGGGCCTTGTGGGCTGCTGGCTGGGCAGTGTCCGTTTTGTGTGGGTGTCTCTTCAGGGCACCTCAAAGCGTGGCAGCTGGGCTCCCTCAGAGCAGGCGATGGCCTCCAAGTGGAGGCCACGGTCTTTGTATCCTAATCTCAGAAGTGACAGCCCGTCACATCTGCCATGTCTCGTTCATTAGAAGTGCGTCACCGAGTCCCTTCCGCACGGCAGGTGTGGGTGTGGGGGCGGATTTTGCACAGCCTTGAATCTCGGGAGGCGGGGGAGGGATGCTGGGGGACGTCTGGGAGGCTGTCTGCCACGGGGTGTGTTTCCTCTACAGAGTCACTGGCCTACCTCACAGCTGCTACTCATGGCTTAGATGAAGAGGCTGAGAGCCTGAAGGAGACATTTGACCCAGAGAAGGAGACCGTGAGTCTTTGCTGACCTGAGGGTCTGGTTACAGGATGGACTCCGAGATCTGGGGACAGTGTCAATCTAGAGAAGTTCCTCTCCCGCCTGGTTCCCAGGGGAGGCAGAGACGCAGAGGAGATCAGAGGAGGTCCGTAACCTTCCCTGCATGATTGCTGACGGCTCTTGGCTTTTCCCCTCCTTCCACCCTTCAGATCCCGGACATTGACCCTAATGCCAAGCTGCTCCAGCCCCCGGCACCCATCATGCCGTTGGACACCAACTGGCCCTTGCTGACTGTGTCCAAAGGCTTCTTTGAAGGCTCCATTGCCAGCAAGGGTAAGTGCCTGCCCCTCCGTAGTGGTTTAGTTGTTTGTTTTGTGAGGAGCTGTCCCACAGAGTTCCCTCAGCTTCTTCATCCTTTCTTCTCCGTGAGCGTCATGGAGCACGGAGACGCCAGTCGGAGCTATGGTACATGCTTTCAAAAATTAGGGTGCCTGGGTGGCTCAGTCAGTTAAGTGGCTGCCTTCGGCTCAGGTCATGATCCCAGGGTCCTGGGATCAAGTCCTGCATCAGGCTCCCTGCTTGGTGGAGAGCCTGCTTCTCCCTCTGCTTGCTGCTCTGACTATGTGTGTTCTCTATCTCTCTGCCAAATAAATAAATAAAATCTAAAAAACCAACTTCACTAAAAATTAAATAAAAGCATTATGAGATGATGAGAATTTGGAAAATAGGGGGAGAAAAGAAAGTTGTGTCGTAGTCCGGGCCTTCGACAACCGCTCTGAACATTTGGGTGTGTTTCCTTGGTTTTTTTCATATGTGTACATGTACAGTCCCGCTCAGTATTTCATTGTTCATGACGTACGGTCTTAAGGCACCAGGGCCGCATGCAGACGTGTGCCCTGCTCCGGTTTTCTTGGCTGTGTCTCCTGGCTTGTTTTTCTTGGCTGAGAGCTCAGATACAGCCCTGAGCATCTTGGTCCCAGCCCTGCTCGTTCCTCCATCTCTCTCTTACCCTTTGTCCCCATGCCCTGTACACACTGTGGTGGTGCTAGCTTAGCAGAGCTCTCAGCAGGAAACTCTTAAAAATTGCTAAGTAAACAATGGTTTAAGAGGGGCGCCTGGGTGGCTCAGTCAGTTGAGTGTCTGCCTTTGGCTTGGATTATGCTGCTGGAGTCTCAGGACCGAGCCCCACCTTGGGCTCCCTGCTCAGGAGGGGGTCTGCTGCTCTCTCACCCTCTGTCTCTCCCTCTTACTTGCTCGAGCTCACACACGTCTCTCTCTCTCTTTAAAATAAATAGATCAAATCTTTTAAGAAAATGGTTTAAGAGGCAGATTTTAGTAGCAGGAAGGCCTTTCTGTCTCTCTTTCATTCCCTCTCTCTGTGAAACCTATTGCAAGTTAGCATAGCATATATACTATAACAATAAATAATAAACAAGAACTTGAAGTGGACAGAGCCTTGCCACCTGCTTTTGCAAGGCTGCAGTTTGCCTGCAGAAAGGGCAGATCTCAGACTTGCCAACTACACCGAGCTCCTTTCGTTCCTTCTGTCTGTGCAGGCAAGGGCGGCGCACTGGCTGCTGACATTGACATCGACACTGTTGGCACCGAGGGCTGGGGAGAGGATGCGGAGCTGCAGCTGGACGAAGGTAAGAGCGCGCTTCTCGGACTGTCCTGGCAGGATGGTTGCCTGGCTGGGGGCTGGGTTGTGGGACGGCCCTGCAGGGTTCCAGACCATGGGACCCACAAAGATCCTAGCATTATGCTTTCTTTGGGCTAAGATTGTGTCACTCTGCAAATCCACTCTGAGCTGGATTTTCCTTACAGACGGGTTTGTGGAGGCTGCAGAAGGTCTGGGGGACGATGGTCTTGGCAAGGGACAGGAGGAAGGAGGCGGCTGGGATGTCGAAGAGGACCTGGAGCTCCCTCCCGAGCTGGTGCGTGCGGTTCTCGCCCTGAGAAGGCTCCCTCTGCTTCTCCCTGTGCCGGCCGCCATCCCTACCGCCCCCGTCCTGTCCTGAGGTTCCCAGAAGGCAGGGGGTCTGGACCCTCCTGGTCTGATGCCTGTCTCCATTTGGAAGAAAAAAGGAGATAATCAGGTTGTGCCAACAGCAGCTTGTGAAAAGGCAGCAGTCTTTGTCGCCTGAATTGGAGCTTTTGGTTTTTGTTACTGGTGGAGCTGCTCCTGTTTGGAAGGTCTGCTCCCACAACCGTCCCCCTGCCTCCCCAGTGGAATCCGGGAACGACGTCTAGGGCAGTGTTCAGACTTAGCAGGGCAAGTGCTTGAACGGCTCACAAAATGACTGAGTGTTTTCCTCCTAGGATATACCCCCTGGAGCCGCGGGGGGCGCTGAGGATGGGTTCTTTGTGCCCCCCACCAAGGGAACCAGCCCGACTCAGGTACGCAGGGAAGCACAGCCGTGTGGGCGTGACTGGTTCTGAGCTGGCTGTACTGCATTAATGCGTGAAGACTGTGCTCTTCTGCTGAAGATGCAGAGTGGAATAGTTCGGGAGGAGAAAGTGCAAAGTGTCACTTGGCTTGGGTTTTCTGTTTCTTGGTAGATCTGGTGCAATAACTCTCAGCTTCCAGTCGATCACATCCTGGCCGGCTCTTTTGAAACAGCCATGCGGGTAAGTCTTAGAGTAGCGCTGGCTCTTCTTGTGGGCTCTTGAGGACCTCGCTCAGGGTCCTCAGGGAGGTGGCCGACTCCTCTTAACCAAATGGAAGTTAACCTGCCCACAAGGGCAGAGGTGTGCCTTTATCTTGGAAACCCTCATCTGGCCTAAGGAAACTTGCCTCATAAGGCCTTCCTCTTGCTTTCCATTTGGCTCAGTAATCTCTTTAGGCAGAGCCCACCAGCCACCTTCCCCCATGTATAGTCTGTTCTCGGACTCGCATCAGTGAAGTCAGCACCCCACACGAACAGGTGTGTGAAACACTGAACCATGCATTACGCTGACAGTAACTACAGATGCAACAGCCACAAACCTTTCCTGACGGTGTGTCAGGCACTGTCCTAAATGCTTTATGGGTGTTACTGAATGTGGTGGTCCTGCAGCGAAGTGTAATTTACAGATGAGGAAACAAGTGCGGAGCAGCTAATAAGCACCTTGCCCAGGGTCAGCTCGTTTCTCAGTGGTCAGTTTTTGTGTTGCTTTCCTCCTGTATTCCAGCTTCTTCACGACCAAGTGGGGGTCACCCAGTTTGGCCCTTACAAGCAGCTGTTCCTACAGACCTTTGCCCGTGGCCGTACCACCTACCAGGCCCTGCCCTGCCTGCCCTCCATGTATGGCTATCCTAATCGCAACTGGTAAGGCCCCTTGCGCCTGACTTCTGCTCTCTTCCAGCTTGGGGTAGGTACTTCCGATGGTCGCCTGGGGGATGGGTAACCTCAGAGCTGAGGTTTCCTAGTAGGAAGAGAACTTCGGCTTGATGCTCCATGCGGCTGGGTTTGTACACCTGTGTGCGGTTCCCCCTCCTGTTTCCCCCGTTGAGTCCCGGTTATCCTGTCTTCTTCCTGCTTCTCCGTGCTCGCAGGAAGGATGCAGGGCTGAAGAATGGCGTGCCGGCCGTGGGCCTGAAGCTGAATGACCTCATCCAGCGGCTGCAGCTCTGCTACCAGCTCACCACAGTGGGCAAGTTTGAGGAGGCTGTGGAGAAGTTCCGCTCCATTTTGCTCAGTGTGCCTCTTCTCGTGGTGGACAACAAACAGGAGATCGCGGAGGTAGGAGGCGCAGCCGCTTGTTCTAGTCCTGGGCTCACCCACAGCCTTGCCTCTGCACCCTGACCTTGCTTTGCCCCCTCTGCAGGCGCAGCAGCTCATCACTATCTGCCGTGAGTACATCGTGGGTCTGTCCATGGAGATAGAGAGGAAGAAGCTGCCTAAAGAGACTCTGGAACAGCAGAAGCGCATCTGCGAGGTACGATCTCTGGGCTTCCTGCGCCGTACAGAGGTGTCCTCCCCTCTCCCGTCTAGTAGGTCGGAATTCTTGACTTCTAAACCCAGGTTTCGGCCTGGGGAGTAAGAGATTTGGGCCCACTTCTGTGAGGAGAGAATGTATTTTTCTGCCCCTCTTCATTGCATCAGGCCTCCACACCCAGGGGGCAGAAGGCTCCCTCTGCCGTGTAGTCAGTCCCGTGTTTGTTTGCTTGGTGTCGTGTTCAATGCATGTGCAGCAGCCTCGAAATGATCTGTTGATCTGTGAAGCTGTGCGGCCTCAGCCTGGCATGTGTCCCTCCTTCTGTCCGCCAGATGGCAGCCTACTTCACCCACTCGAACCTGCAGCCGGTGCACATGATCCTGGTGCTGCGGACCGCCCTCAACCTCTTTTTCAAGCTCAAGAACTTTAAGACAGCTGCCACCTTTGCTCGACGCCTCTTAGAACTTGGGCCCAAGCCGGAGGTGGCTCAGCAGGTAGATGGCAACCCTTTAAGCATGAAGCAATCGGGTCTCTTATGTGGAGGGAGTAGAAGACCCAGGCCCTGGCCTCTGAAGCAGAGCGCTGAGGAACAGCCGTGCGCGCCTCCTTCTGCCCCTGGAAAGTGAACTTCGAACTCATTCAGCCGCGCTGCAGGTGTAAGAGCGACCTGCTCCCTAGAGTACCTCCTGCCTTCTGTGCCTAAGCCCTTCCACCCGTTAGCACCACCGCTAACCCGACACACACGTGCCCCTACTTGCGTTCCCTAGAAGCGTTCCTCTCGGGCGGTCGAAGCCAGTCTTACTCCCTTGAGTCCTGACCCTGATAATTCCTAGACTTGGTGAAGGAATATGGGTCTCAGTCCGTGGAACCAGTTTGGTATTGAGAAGGGGAAGTCCTGACAGAGCAGGAATGTGATTGTGACCCTCCGCATAGGTCCTGTGTGAAGGACACACTCTGTGTTCACTCAGGATGGTTGCATCTTGAATCAAAGAAACTCCTCAGTCATGGTGCTGAGATCATTTGAGTTGTGGTTTGCAACGTTCAGTCCTCTTGAATGAAATATTCCTTCCCTTCCTCAGACCCGCAAAATTCTGTCTGCCTGTGAGAAGAACCCCACAGATGCCTACCAGCTCAATTACGACATGCACAACCCTTTTGACATCTGTGCTGCGTCCTATCGGCCCATCTACCGTGGAAAGCCAGTGGAGAAATGTCCGCTCAGCGGGGCCTGCTATTCCCCAGAGTTCAAGGGTCAAATCTGCAAGGTCACTACAGTAAGTACTGTCTTCTAGAAATGCATCCAGGATTTTGAGAGAAGAGGAAAGGGAAAGAAGCATGTGGGTCCTTTTTTCCTCCTGTATTTGCCTGTAGCTCCTTGAGGCAGTGATACTGAAGAAAGCTGGAGCTTCTCCCACTGCTGTTTACTGATCAGTAACAGATGTTAACAACGAATCCTGCTGTATGCCCTGAAGAGTGGAGGGAGTAAGCTTTCTGGGCTTTTTGCCCTCACAAATCCCTAATTTTTTTCCTCTGTTTCCTTTTCCACAGGTGACAGAGATCGGCAAAGATGTCATTGGTTTAAGGATCAGTCCTCTGCAGTTCCGCTAAGGCCCCCTTCGGAGAATCAGTCTCTGTCTTTCCAGCTCCTCCTCCTCAACTACCCTTCAGATCATTGACATTTAGGTCTCCTGCCCTAAGACCAGTGTCCCTTTCTCTTCTTCTGTGGCTAATCAGAATGTCCACACTTGACTATTTGTCCTCTCCTCAAGGGCGACTACAGTTGTGGTCGCTGTTGGCCTTCCTTCCCCGCTTCGATCGTTCAAGGAACAAATGAAACTCGGTGGCGCACATTTGCTTACCGAATTCCTTTAGTACTTCTCCTTCCCTCCCCGCTGTCTTTGTATTTTCTTTGGGGAAGAAGCAGGATGTGGTAAACGAGATCAGTCACAGCAAACTCTTAGCCGTCCCCCATTTTCCTCGGACATTTAAACTCATAGGCAAGTACCCTCTGTATGCCCAGAAACTTAAAGTCTGGGGAGAAACTTGTTTTCCAGAAATGCACGTCACTTTTTATTGATTTGTTCTTTATAGCCATTGTTCTAGTGCTTTGTTTCTCACCCCTTAATAAAGTAAGTTTCTAAGAGTTTTGTGATCCCATTTGTTTCCTGGAAACCCTCATGTTCCTGCTCCGTGTGGCTGCCTCACCAAAGCAGACAGGTTTTTTTTGTAATTATACAATTAAAATTACTTACTTAGAGTTACTTGTAATTTACATTACTTTTGTAAGTAACAAATGCCCTTTGTCTTTTTTTTAAAAAGCACCTATCGTTCATGTATTAAACTGTGAGAATGTAGAAAGCAAGTAGCTCCCCTGTTCCATGACTGATGACAGTACTTTCCCACTTTTGCTAGTTAGAGCCAGACTGAACACCTGCCACCCACCTTTCCTACTTGTCTCTGTTCTAGATGTTTTACAGTAATAGACAAGTGTAAGATTAATAAGTAATACGTTATGTTACAACCGTTACCTTGGCAACCGCGGTAGTTTGCTTGTCGTGTGCTAAGACTACACTGGATAGACTGACATCCCGTGCCTGTGATGAGACTTTGTACTTTTTTTCATTTTAAACTCATGTTTTCAATAAACAATATATTCATTCATGTAGTTCATAACTCAGTAAAGGTAAAAAACTATTCTGTGACATCTTTTTTCCGCTCTTTTCCTCAAATGCCCAGTTCCTGTTACCTTCCTCCAGATAGGGAGCCACTCTTGGCATCCTTGTATGCTCCAGTGGCTTGTGTGTCTGCAGACAGACAAAAATATGTCCTTCCCCGTTCCCCTGCTGTACATACATGACGCATACCACTAAAAGACTGCACCTTGTTAGTTTTATCATGTACTGCATTTAAGATATTTTTCTATATCACATGTTAGGTTCTCTCTGTTTTTTTTTTTTTCTACTTCTCCGCATAGTGTACCATTGTACGATTTAGTTCATAGAAGTTGCCTTCTTTGTTGATGGGTGTTTAGATTGTTTTCAATCTTTATTATTAAAAAAATGCTGCAGTGAATGACTTGAACATACATTGTACAGTTTGGGGAAATGTGTCTGTAGGATAAACTCCTCGAGATGGAATTCCTGCACCAAAGAGCACAGGCCTTGATATTTTTTTTAGCTTTAAGAGCTGCTTGCTTAAACTTAATATCCCCAAACAAAGCCTGCCTTTGCAAAAATTTGCATACTGTTTTGATGACACTCTTTCAAGTTGTCAACATTCTTTCTGTAAACAAGTTGGTGATAAATTTGGGCCAAAAAAATTCTTGCAAGCTTAAAAGTTAAATTATAAAACTAACTTTGCACACAAACAAACTATTCTGAACAGGGGTATATAAAAGAAGGACAGTCCATGCTTCCTGAAGCTCATGTTATTGGGGAAACGAAATGGATATATGTAAGATGATTGTGAATATCAGGCAAGAATTCGAAGCTGGTCGTTAAACGGTGGAGACCCATTGTGTCCTTAATCAAGAGAATGATAGAAAACGCTGCAGGGGCAGCTGGATGGCTCGGTCAGTTAAATGTTGACTCCATCTCAGGTCTCAGGGTCATGAGTTCAAGCCCAGTATTGGACTCCACGCCTAGCTCCACACTAGGCTTGGAGCTCACTTTTTAAAAAATGCTGTAAAATACTATTTTGCAACAGTGTTCACTATACATTAGAAGGGCAGGAGGTGACTAAATATGAAGATGAAGTTTTAGGAATATCATTAATAAGAGAGAAGCAGAAGCAAGTTTAAGAAATGCAAAGTGTTTGTTTTCAACTCCATGTTGTCTCAGTTACCTCCAGTAATTTCCTTATTAACATGCTTGTTACCACATTACTGTAAAGCTGATAGAAATGCCTTTCATGTGGGACCTGGGTGGCTCAGAGGGTTAAACCTCTGCCTTCAGCTCAGGTCATGGTCTCAGGTCCTGGGATCAAGCCTGGCATCTGCTCTCTGCTCAGCGGGGAGCCTGCTTTCTCTCCTTCCCCCACCCGCCTCTCTTCCTACTTGTCTCTCTTTGTATCAAATAAATAAATAAAATCTTTTTTTTTTATAAATAAAATCTTTAAAAAAATACCTGTAATGTGCTTGATAGAACAATAGTCATATTAGAGACGCGCATGTAAGCGGTTTGGAGTTGAGCGGGGAAGCCTGGAATAGATTCTGGTACAGGTGTTGAGAAAGGGGTTAAACGGAGGGGGTTTCCATTATAGAAGTTCAGAACTGAGAGGAACTTCAGTGTTACATAGTTGCCATCCGAGGCCTTGGGTGGTGAAGTGTTTTGAACAAAGTTACAGAATTGGGACTGGGACTTAAGTCTTCTGACTTAAGTGCAGAATGTTCTCTCCTGAGTCACACCACTTGTGCCTGGGGCAATGCAGTAGGTTTTGCACGGATATGATTTTAAAAATCTGAAGGAAAGAGGAAGGTACTTAAGCTGGTGCATAACACAGAACTCAAGTCTGTGCTCGGGAAGCCAAGGACTGAAGGAGGGAAGTGACTTCATTCTCATGTAATTTCTCCCTTTTAAGCTCCATAGCACTTGATCCTTCGTTTAAGACCTCTACCGTGTACCCTCCTTGCCGCCCGTCGGACCTCACCTCCAGCCCAGTCCCCGGGCCGCTGTTCTACAGCAGGGGCTGGGCCTGCCTGGCCTCTCCTTCCGCTGTGCCCAGCACAGGATCCTAAACAGTGGATGCCCTCCAAGGGCTAAAGTGAGCTTGCGTCCGAGGGGTTCCGACCCGTGTGAAGAGGAGGGGAGGGATGTGGAGTTGCCCCTTTCCGCGCCTCCCCCAGCCTCTCGGGGTTGGAGGGTGGGTTCCGTCTGGAGAAAAGGAGATGCGTCAGGGACGGCAGCTCTACCACGACTACATTCGAATCGTCCCCCGGCTCGCTCCAGGGCCCCAGACTGGCTTTTTCTGCCTGAGTGGCTTCAGCTGACACTGGGTTCTAAGTTCCGAGGTCTGTGTCCTTCAGTCTGGCCGTCCTGATGGGGAACAGGCGGTGACAGGGAGCCGTCGGACTCGTCAGGGTCCGGGCGGGCGAAGAACGGCCCGCGAGCGTGTCCCGCAGGCCCGGGCCCGGGAGCGGAGAACCCGGCAGGGACGGTCCTCGCCGGCGCGGCGGCGGCGGGGAGACAGGAAGCCGGGGGCGTCGAGTGTTAGGGAAAACGAAAGAGCTCCTTCTCTGGATAATGCGAGAAGTTGAAATAAAGGAAGCCGGGCTACGGAGTAACCTGGCAGAAGTTAACAGCGGGTTCCACTCCGTTAGTTCAACGGTTCCTGGCTCGAAGGGAGGAAAACACACAAAACAAAACAAAAACAACCCATAAAGCTTCCTGTCCCTTTAAAAATGGCGGCTCCGCACCGACCTGCACTGCTATTGGTCGCAGGAGGGGAAGGGGCGGGGATAAGGGCGGGGCTCGGGGGGGGGCGGGGCGCAGCCGCCTCGGAGACCCGCCTCCTACGGCAAGCCGGAGAGAGCAAGATGGCCGCTGCCGAGGAGGACTGTGGTGCTGGGGCCGACGCTGACCGGGAATTGGAAGAGCTCCTGGAAAGTAAGAGCTCGTTATGGGAGAGGCCCGACGGGGGCGGTTGTAAGGACTCATTCGAGGGTAAAGTGAACCTGAGATATTGGGGGCGGAGCGGGAGAGGCTCTCCAAAATGTTGGCCGGGGGCGGAGGGTCAGCCTGCGCCTCCCAGGAAGATCTGCGGGTCACGCTCTCCTTCCTCCGCGGCGGGAGCTCGGGAGCCACCGTGGGCCCCTGAGCCTGTCAGACCGTTGGTCTCCGGGCCGGAGGGAAAGCGGTAACGCACCGGCCGGCGTGTCACGGTCCGACCTGAGCTCCCCTTGCTCTAGATGAGCAGTTTCCTTCCCGCCAGCCGCAGCGTTCGGTCCTCGGTGGCCGGCGACCCCGACGCTCACCGACGGCTCGCTTGAAGTGTGGGCGAGCCCGTGGCGCGGCCTTCTGTGCGCTGTCCTCTCCTCGCCCGTCTTCCGCCAGGCCTCTCACCTTTTCCTCAGCAGGCCCCATGCCGGTGCTTTCACGGGTCAGAGCTCAAGCCCACCCCCTTCTGCGGCCTTGGGGGCAGACCGTTCACCCTCCTCGGAGAGGCGGAAGGTTCTTTTCTTCCTTAGCCCTGACCTCCGCTGCTCTGTTGGCCGCTTGCCCGCCGTGGGCCGTGCCCCCGCCCCTAGGCCTGGCAGGCAGTGTGGGGGTGGGAACTCGGGTTGTTGAGGGCAGAGGTGAGTATGTGTTGTCTCTTGCCCAGTCACAGACACGTGGGGAGGTGGAGGATGAGCAGAAGTGAGGAGCGGCAGGCGACCGTGCGGATTGGGGCACAGCTGCAGAGCGGCGGGAGGGAGCTCTGGGAGCTTGGCCCGGGTGGGCTGAATCGCAGGATGAGCGAAGGGAGTTGAATGCTCCCCCGGGAGTAGAGCAGAGCGCGCGGTCCCTCAGTCGGAGCTAGCGCCCGACCCTGGGGAGGCTGGGTGGAGCATCATGTGGCTTCGGCTTTCTTGCCAAAAATTAATCCCTCGGGGGCGTATGGATGCCTGTGCTCTCTGCTCCAATTGGATATGTGTAGGGGATTTCTGGGGAATCATTCGATGTGGCAAGGAAGGCACTGTGTGGAGGGAGGGGTCTTTGCAGAGCTTTTCACTGTCTCCCCCCAGCTCCGAGAGAGATGCCTCTTCCACCTTGAGGGATTTCTTCTCCTTTGATCACATAAATTGGGTAATGAGGAGGGAAGTGGGAAGCTTATTGAGGGGGGCCCAGGAGAGGGAGACAAAAAAAAAAAAATTTAGGAAGGTTGGCACTTTGAAAGATTGTTCTCGTAACTACCCCTCCCTGACCCCAGCCTTGCATCCTCATCCATCCCCCAACACACACACTATGTCTCTTGTCTCTGAAGGTGCCCTTGATGATTTCGATAAGGCCAAACCCTCCCCAGCACCCCCTCCTACTACCACGGCCCCTGATGCTTCGGGGCCCCAGAAGAGATCGCCAGGAGACACTGCCAAAGTATAAATTCCACCCTCTTAAGGGATGGGGAGGGGATGGGCATGCATCTCTGAGCAGAGGTGGGACAGGCCCCTGTGGGTTGGAGTGGTCTGGGGGGAGGAGGCCCTGGCCTTACACCAATGAGTGCTCTTTCAGGCCTCAGTCCTGGTAAACAGGGACTTTTGAGGATGGACTGGTGGGATCTCGCGCAAGTTCTTTGGAAAAAAAGTGGGTTTAGATGGTTGGTTTGCGAATGCCGCCCCATACCCTTTCCTCAGTGGCCAGAAGCCTTATTTCCTGTTCTCCTAAAGAGAAGTAGTTAGAATGTCCAGTGGAGGGGGTAGGAGGGAAGCTCTGCATTTCCCAGAGCCACTGCCTGTGGCTTCTGTCAGAGGGTTTCCGAGTAAGACATGCCTTTTTGCCACCCCTTCCCTGCAGGATGCCCTTTTTGCCTCCCAAGAGAAGTTTTTCCAGGAACTGTTCGACAGCGAGCTGGCTTCCCAAGCCACTGCGGAATTCGAGAAGGCAATGAAGGAGCTGGCTGAGGAGGAGCCCCACCTGGTGGAGCAGTTCCAGAAGCTCTCGGAGGCCGCGGGGAGAGTGGGTGAGGAGGCGCCCCAGGGCTGGAACACTGGGAACAAACTTCTCTGGTCTTTGTTGCCCGAGATCGGGAGAACTGTCAGGAAGGCTGATAGGGCTATCACCACCCTGGGGTGAGGCCAGCAGGTGGGAAGAGGGATGGCTACAGGGCTTCAAGAAAGGAATGAGGCTGGAAAGTCCTTGAAAAGATTGTTGAAAACCGACCACTTGAAAGGTGGTTGTCATCTTGGAGAACAGACCGACACAGGCACAGTTCTTGCAGACTGGTGAAAATGGCTGTGAAGATGAACACAGAGGACTCAGAGATTTGGAGTGCTGGTGATCCACCAGTAAATGGTGCATATCGAGCTGGTAGGCAAACAGTTAAAACCTGAAGACCTTGTCTTTCTTCACCTTCCTTAGGCAGTGACGCAACCTCCCAACAAGAATTTACGTCTTGCCTAAAGGAGACACTAAGTGGACTCGCCAAAAATGCCACTGATCTCCAGGTGAGGGAAAGGGGGGGGGGCCCACCAGGGATCTCACAGAACAGCAAAGTCTCAAAAGACAGACCCTATCTCGTAGCAGGTGAAGTCTGTTCCCGCCACACTGTTTTGCTGCAGGCAAGTTTAAATAGTTCTTTCCCACCTGAAGGGGTGGTAAGCATCCCAAGAAGGCCGTGTACAGATCTTCCTCAACTGATAAGTTGGAAATGTCTTAAGTTAGAAATGCATTTAATGCAGCTACCCTGCTGAACATCACAGCTTAGCCTCGCTAACCATGCCTTAAACACGGTTAGAACACTTAAGTGAGCCTACAGTTGGGCAAAGTCCTCCACACAAAGCCCTTTTTCTAATATGGTGTCGAGTATCTCATGTAATTTATTGACTGCTGTGCCGAAAGTGAAAAGTAATGGTTGTGGGGGGCGGGACGTCACCAGTGCCACAGTTGTTGACCCTGGTGACGGTGTGGCTGCTGGAGAGTATCCTCTGCATATCACCAGCCTGGGGAAAGATCCAAATTCGAGATCTGAAGTATAGTTTCTACGGAATGTGCGTCTCTTTCACACCATCCTAATAAAGTTGAAAATGGTCCGCGGTCAGAGACCACCTGTATTGGCTCACCTCCTTCTTGTCCTTTCTAGAACTCAGGCATGTCAGAGGAGGAACTGACCAAGGCCATGGAAGGGCTGGGCATGGATGAAGGGGAGGGGGAGGGCAACATCCTCCCCATCATGCAGAGCATCATGCAGAACCTCCTGTCCAAGGATGTGCTGTACCCATCCCTGAAGGAGATTACTGAAAAGGTTTGTGAACTTGTATTTCTGCTTTTCCTCCTACTTGTCCGTTGTGTCAGCCCCTGTGGGCTACTTTGTGTGCCTAGAGCCTACAAAGCTAGAGAGTAACTCGAGGGCACAAGCCATCCACTCTTTTCTCCTTTTTGTGTTTGGAGCGGGAGGGTGCCACACTGAAGATGCTGAAGGTGGAACGGGTGGTCCTTCAGCTCTGGTTTCTGTAAACTGGTTTCCGACTGCTGTCCGACCAGCCCTTTCTTTTGCTGGTTTGGTGCTATGCAGTTTAAGAGTAGTGAAAAGATGGTCCCTGCTGTCAGGGAGCTTACAGTTTCGCTCAAGAAACAACATACAGGGGCGCCTGGGTGGCTCAGTGGGTTGAGCAGCTGCCTTCAGCTCAGGTCATGATCTCAGGGTCCTGGGATCGAGTCCCGCATCGGGCTCTCTGCTCAGCGGGGAGCCTGCTTCCTCCTCTCTCTGCCTGCCTCTCTGCTTACTTGTAATTTCTCTCTGTCAAATAAATAAATAAAATCTTTAAAAAAAAAAAAAAAAGAAACAACATACAGGAGTAGAAGCTTTCCCGTGACAGTACTACGTGGGATCAAGTGTGGAGTGAGCCATGTAGACCAGGAGTCAGCAGGCGAGGGTCTGGGTGGACCAAAGCCAACTCTCAAGCTAAGAGTGGTTCTTACAAGTTTAAAGTTGTAAAGTCAAAACAGGAAGAAGAAAGACTGTGACAGAGCTTACACATGGCCCATAAGAGCTAAACTAGGACTGTGTAGGCCTTCACCGAGAAGTGCGCCACCCTCTGGTGACCATCGCGCTAGCATAGCCAGTCGTCTGGCTGGAGTCCGTGCTGCTGCTTGACACTGAACTCGCTTCTTTAGTTTTTATCTTCCTCCATGTCCTCCCCTTCCCCTTCATTTTTTATTGTTTTTCATATTTAATTTCCTTTCCTCTCCATTGTTCATGAATTCTTCCCCACCCATGCTCTTCTTTCCTTAGTATCCAGAATGGTTGCAGAGTCACCGGGAGTCTCTTCCTCCAGAGCAGTTTGAAAAATACCAGGAACAGCACAGTGTAATGGGCAAGATATGTGAGCAGTTTGAGGCCGAGACCCCGACGGACAGCGAGGCCACTCAGAAGGCTCGTTTTGAGTTAGTGCTGGATCTCATGCAGCAGGTAAGGTCTCCTCTGCCGTCTGCCCACGGGTGCTGTCTGGGTGTTCGGTGGAGGACGGGTCTGGAAAGAACACCACACTGCCAGACCCAGTGGAGGAGGGAGCACAAGAGAGGTCCCAAAGCCTGGTCCTCAGAAGATGGGAGAGATAACACGGCTCAGATTCCTCTTTGGGTTGCTCTGTTGTTTTCTAGGATCTTCTGTTTCTCAAGTTCCTCTTATTTTCCAGCTACAGGATTTGGGCCATCCTCCAAAAGAACTGGCTGGGGAGATGGTGAGTATATCTTCTCCAAGATTTGAATCTGAGTTCCAAGTCTCTGGAATTCTGTAATCTTTAATGATTTCACATGAGGCGATCACTGTGGCTCTGGGGGAGGCACCTTCGGAAGCTCTCATTTGAGGTGGGAGCAGTAATCTCAGTCTCTCCATCTCTTCTCCAGCCTCCTGGCCTCAACTTCGACCTGGATGCCCTCAATCTATCGGGCCCACCAGGTGCCAATGGCGAACAGTGTCTGATCATGTAAAACACAGCACGTGTCTGTCACTGAGTCCCAGCCATGGGGAGCATCTGGAGTCAGCAGAACCACTGGGAGCCGAGGCAGGAGAGCCGACTCCAAGAGCAGCCTGCCCGCTGCCCTGTGTCGTCCCAGCTGACTGGGACTGTGCCATACCAGCTGAGGCTTTAACTCTGTCTTTCTAGAAACATGGCCTGTTGTGCGGGCCGTTTCTGTGGGCCCTATCCATGCGGTTTCTGCTGCTAGCAAAGGCCCAGCTACCTTCCAGGTGAAGAAAGGCATCCCTCGTGGGGCATGTACTTTCTTACCTCCCAGATAATGTTATATATGGCCACACTGATGTTCACTTTTGCATTCAGGGTCTTCGTGCCTTGTCTCTACTCCTTCTGGGACCTGGGGAGCAGAGACAGAGTCTTGGGACTCTGTATTTCTCTAGTTCTTTTGGGCAGAGCTTTTGGGATTGATGGGGAGAAACTTAGCCTGGGCTGGGACGCGAGGTCTGCCACCATGTCCTCTTGCCTTCAGACAGACCGTTATGAACTCTGTGAAGGAAAAGGAGGTGGGGGTTTTGCATCTAATCACAGTAGGGTTGGGAGAGAAGCCCTGGGATTCTCCTCTCTTTAGGTGCTGAGCCTTCAACTCCCTGTTCCGGCCTGAGAACTCAAGTTGCTACCATGGTTCTTTGTACAGTGCTCTGTGATCTGGGTGAAACCAGCCCTTGACCTTCCTCTGCCCCCTGCCTCTCCTCATCTCTTCTCTTTTTAAACACTCGTTTATTCCAGCCTTCTCTGGAACCCGGGCTGTGACAAAGAAGGGCCATCTTATATCCCCTCCTCTGGGCCACCACCACTCTGATTGGAAAACATATGTAATTACAGTGTCAGGTCTAGGAAATGAATGACTGTTCTTCCCCAGATACGTTCTGGCTTATTTGAGACCTCTGATTTCTTTGAATCCTTTCCCTTAAGCAGGTGACTTGGGAACGGGAGTGGAGTGCAGCCCGGGTCCTTTTTCTTGACTAATAAATATTCTGATTGAGGAGTGTGGCCGGTTTTTCATTCAGGTCTTTCTCGGCTCTTCCTCACCATCGGTAAGCCGCAGTGAGGAGTGCTTGCAGACGAGTTCTGCGTGATCTCACCATGCTGGGTTCTACCGTCACCCGCCTTCCCCAGCTCAGTCTGCGCCTCACTTGGCAAAGGAGACCGATTGGCCATCTTGCCTCATTCCCTCCCTCTGGGTGTTTCAATCTGGCAAGCCCTTCAGTTGGTACTGTACTTTAACATTTGACATTCTTATTATTGTTAGTAATATATTGTTAACCTTTTCTTTTAAATTACAGTTTGTTTGGTTTTTTTTTGAGTTGACCTGGCACCTCTCCTTGCATCCATGGACCTTCGTTGCCAGGTATTGGTGGGCACTCTGGTCAGGCCAGCGGCTGTCCCGTTCAGCACTCAGAAGATGATGCCCAGAGCAGGGGTACATTGGGCATCTGAGTCAGTTGGAGCTCCTGCTATGCCACTTCCCTTGGGTAAAGCTTTTTACCCCTTAAAGTGATCCTGCCTGTTCTGTGGTGTTGACAAGGAAGGAAGTGCTCTGAGAGCCTGAGGCTGTTTGGGAACTTCCAGCCACTGCTCTTACCAGAGTGTGGAAGCACCCCAGTCTGAACCCAGGACTCCTCTCCTTTGGAGGAGGTGGGCACGGTGCAGGCAGACTTATGGTGGTCACAGAGCCCAAAGGGCTAAAGTCTGTCCATCTATCCCCGGCCAGACTGGACAAGGGTACAGAGGGGAAGGGAAGGACAGAGAGGCCCCAACCCTTGATCCACATGCCTCCTGTACGTAGGGGTGGCTGGCTTTAACAGATTCTCACTCCTGCTGGCCTACTCTGGCCTTACTCCAGGAGTCGAAACAGATGCCCTAGTCCAGTTCAGTTCTGTTCCCAGGTCAGGCCATTTGTTTTCAGTTTGATTGAACATAAACAAATTGACCTCCAGTTGGTTACTGTCTGTTCCCAAAGCATTATTTGACTGATTCCGGGACTTGGGGGAAGGACAGAGCAGTCCTTCTCAAGCTATCTTTGCTAAAGGACCAGGCTTTCTGCTTTATAAATACCCAGTCCTTTGTATCCTAAGATGTGTTTCCATGACAACGGTGCAGTCCCCACAGTATGCTGCCCACCCCACGAGCTTCTGCACACCTGAACTGACCACAGCCCTTTCAGCAGAAGTCCACGGATCATGCACTGGGGTATCACAGCAATGTCAAAATGCTTAAAGGTGTCTAAACACTCTCAGTTACTAATTCATCATGTCGTAGACTAGTAAGAAAACTGTTCACGGACCGGTACAAGTCTTTGAACCACGTTGAGTAGCACTGCTAGGCCCTCCCCGGGCTCTGGAGCTCTGTCAGCCACTGGACAGTCTCGGTACGTGTTTTCTCTCACGTGAGGATTGCCTCTTGTGAACTTGCTTCTTTGACAAGGTGTGTCTCTGTAAGGATATTTATAGTATTTTTCTAGCCTTTTCTCTTGCTTAAAAATAACCATCACAGGGTTTAGGTTCAAGCTCTATGAGGAGTTTTTATGCTGCTCTCAAACTTTAAAGGATTTAAAGCTGCCCCTTTGTTCTAAAATACTGTATGTTAGATAATAAATTTATAGTTGTTTGGATGGTTTCATGAATTAAGAATTGAATTCCTATGGAATTTGTGATAAGGAGGATATTTTCCTGTGACTCTGGACCATCCTGGTGAGGGCCCCAGGAGCACTCTGTTGAGAGGGCTTTGGGGGACTTGCAGAAAACGATGGCGCACAGGAAATGAAGTTGAGACGCTGGACCATATGAAAAGTGATCAGAAGGCCTAGAGGAAGAGAATGTGTATTATACTGGAAAACCCACTGGCTGACCATGTTCCTCAGGAAGGCCTGAGGACAACTTTTTTTAACAAAGGAAGGGCACTAATGAATGGGTCACTGGTATCTTCGAGAAGTTTAGATGTGGCTGTCTCTGTGGGTGGAGGCTGAGGGAAGGGGATGTTTAAGAGCCGGTCCCCGTAGCAGCGGAGGCTGGGGGAGGGGGGTTTAAGAGCCGGTTTCCCCTGTAGCAGTGAGGAAGATAGGACCCGGGCACAGCCGAGGCCGAGCGGCAGCACTTGGCCTCTCAGAAGCAGAGTGGAGAAGGGCAGCATGTGCAGAGTGGAGGTGGCTAATGACGTGGGTGGTCCCAGGGACCAGACGAATGGTCAGCCAAGGACGGCACTGGTTTATATTTAAGAGCGATCAAGAATCATTACCCAGAAGAAGGAGTTAGAAACTTCAGCGAAAAGTCAAAATTCCTTGCCCGTTTTCTAGGCCTCAGACCATTCTCAGACTCGACCTGTCAACTGAAAGTTTCCCCGGTTAACTGTGTTGGGAGAAGACGACCTGATTTTTTACGTTGGAAAACAGGGATACTGGGTCAGAATTGACTCTGATACCCAGTGACCTAAAGGACCACCACAGCACTTCCCTCCCTATACTCATCCACTTTGCTATAGGGAGAAGTGGGCTCAGAGCCGAGTGTTCGCCCAAGTCGGCCTCACAGTGGGTCCAAAAACCCGCTTTATGGTCATTTTTTCAGTTTCCAAATGTATAATCAGAATGGACGTATTTGGGGGCGCCTGGGTGGCTCAGTGGGTTAAGCCGCTGCCTTCGGCTCAGGTCATGATCTCGGGGTACTGGGATCGAGTCCCGCATCGGGCTCTCTGCTCAGCAGGGAGCCTGCTTCCCTTCCTCTCTCTGCCTGCCTCTCTGCCTACTTGTGATCTCTCTCTGTCAAATAAATAAATAAAATCTTTAAAAAAAAAAAAAAAAAAAAAAAGAATGGACGTATTTGGCAGTTGGCAGAAAGCCCCAGTCAAAGCCCCTGAAACTGTACCCCCACTTCTGCCAAGATAGAAAATAAGAAAATCGTCCTGCATTCTAGGGAAAACGGCCGTGATCGTTCAGTGCTTAGAAAGGTAGAAGAATGCAGGGTGTGGGTTTCCTTCACTTCCTCCTAGTTGCTCCAGTCTGGCTCTTGCAAACCGGGTTGCTGTGCCCTGCAGTGGGCTTGAGCAGGCAGTTGGCCCTGTTGCAGTACAGCGTTGAGTGTGGTTTAGAGCCTCTGCCATGGGTACATGGTGATGAATACGTACTTTCTGACCCTTCACAGAAAGTTCGTTGACCCTGTAATGCCGTGAATATGGTTTGCAGTACCCATCAGAAAGAAGTATCAGAAGCAATGTGCATTCAGAAGCGATGGGCACCAGTGTATTTTCACAGTCTTGATCTAGGGCTCTTAATTCTCCTCCATTGTCACAGTGTAGTCCAAAGGGAGCTGGACATTCTGCAGAATGTCACGCTCGTGTATGCTACTCAGGAAATAAGGGTGTGCTAATCAGACCCGATGAAAAGACATTGTCAAGTATTTTGGATTCCTTGGTGAGACACATTCCAGGGAGTGGAAGATAAATCCTGCAGAGCTTACAGGGTCCTACTACATTGAGTAAGTTTTTAGTAGGAGTCCCATGGTCTAGAGTGTGCAGGGACATTCTCTGTAAGGCAAAGGGTAAACTATTGCATCTTCTATCCTTTACTGTGGGAAAGAAGCCCAGTGCCGTGGTAGGCCTCTTTCAGTTTAGGAGGCCCCATATTCTGTGCTTGGGAATGCAAGAAAGGCCCCTACAGCAGATCCAGGCTACAACACGAGCAGCGCTGCTGCGTGGGCCGTATGGCCTGGAAAATTCTGCGGTGCTAGAGGTGTCTGTGGTAGGGAAAGATGATGTGTGGATTCTAGGGCAATCCACAGTAGGAGAGTTCCAGCATAGTTCTCTAGGGTTCTAGAGAAAGGCTGTGGCCTCTGCAGTAAAGAAAGTGTCATTCGAAAAGCATCTCCTAGCATACAGTTAGGCCCCAATAGAGACCAGTCAGTGCCTGACCACAAAGGATCAAGTGACTGTGTGACCAATTGTCCATAGAGCCCGCTGGTCACTGTGAGACCTGCCAGGTCATGAGATTGGGCGGATACACCAGCTGTCTGTCTTACAGCGGAAGTGGTGCACTTGGGAAGAAGCCCAAACACAGTTGGGGGGGCACAAGTAAGTTGAAATGAACAAGGGTCCCCAGGCCTCCGTTTACCTGTGTCTGTTGCATGGGGCTAGCTTTGTCCTAGATCATGCCTGTGGCAATGTCAGGATACCTGCAACCCTTTGTCCAGGTCTGGTCGGTGGATGAGTTGGTTTGATACGTTAGGGCAAGACAAATAGGGACCATTGCTTCTCAGCAGCCCCATCTAGAGTGGTCCTGAGAGTCCATGATGAGAAATTCTCAACCAGTAGTTTTTTTTTTTTTTTTTTAAGATTTTATTTATTTATTTGACAGACAAGAGATCACAAGTAGGCAGAGAGGCAGGCAGAGACAGAGAGAGGAGGAAGCAGGCTCCCCGTTGAGCAGAGAGCCTGATGCGGGGCTTGATCCCAGGACCCTGGGATCATGACCTGAGCTGAAAGCAGAGGCTTTAACCCACTGAGCCAACCAGGTGCCCCTCAACCAGTAGTTCTTCAGGCAGTGTAGCTGATCACTTTGTGTGGAAAGAGAAGTGGCCTGAGGCCAGGGTATAGGTGAACTCTCACAGCCAGTGGGCTGGTTGATCAGGAGCCCAGAAGGTGCAAGATAAGAAAATGCAGGAGAAGGTCTGGTGAAGAATGTTTCAGTGGGTCTGTGAGACCAGGACTTGTCACAGTATTCACCAGAAAAGTGTTGACTAATAACCACATGAATAGGACGCTTTGGTCAGGAGCCTCACCTCACGGGGTTCTTGCACAGGGTGCTCGCGAGAAGAATCACCTTGCCGGAGAGATGGATACTTACCCACCTATTAGCACTGGACTCCTTTCCTACCCGTGGCTGACCTAGCTATTTTTAATACCTAACCGTCAGCTACAAAGCAGTGCTGATCCCCTAGTTCAGTACCACTGCTCAAGAAGAGCCCGCCACCTGGTGGCAACAGTTCGATGCTGGAAAAGTCACACCCAACAGCTTCCTCTGATCACATATTTTCACTGTGCTTATCCTGCTGAAAGTGCCTTAGCCAGTACTACCATCCAAAGACTCAAGAGACTTTTGATCTACTGGTGTGGGATCCTGTATAATAATGCCTTGGAACAAGGGACCCATTTAATGACAAAGCAGGTGCAGCAACAGGAACATGGCAGTAGGGATACTCTTCCTATCAAATACCTTTCCATCCAGAAGCTTCTGACCCAGTAGAGCCTTGGGATGCACTTTGGAAGGTACATTGGTGGTGCCAGCAAGAATGCGGTGCTGTCCTTTACAATACAGTATAAACCTACATGACCATAATAGGGTGCTTCATCCTCAGCCCTTAGGTAGAATCCAAGAGTTCTGGGACCAAGGGTAGAAACAGAGGTGACCCTGTTCAGCATCACTTCTAGTGATCTACTTGAGAAATTTTATGTCCTCTCCCTGCAACTTTAAGTTCTGTGGGTCTGGAGGTCCTGGTTTTGGTGGCAGGCTGGGGTTGGGTGAGAGAGCCTTCAATTAGGCTCAACATAAGAATCTCAATAAACTTAAAAATATGCCATCTTCTGGTCACTTGGAACTCCTAATGCCTGCAGACTTTCAAGCAAAGAAGTTCCCATACTGCCTGGGAGGTAGGACTGCTGCTAATAGGACATGGAGAGGAAGATGCACATATGATCCTTGAGATCTCTCTCGGTCCTCCTCTACTCAGTTCTAACTGTAAATGAGGAAGTAAACAATTACATCCTCCTAAGGGCATGATCTCTAGGGCCTCAGAACCCTCAGGGCTGAGGGTCTGGTTTACTCTTGGATAAGCCATCTAGACTAATGGAAGTGCCAGTTAATGAGGAGGTGAATCTAGAATGGGTACTAGAGAAGGGAGACAATACCACTTACAGCTTAGGGACCCTTCTTGCACATGTCCCCCCAAATTGTGATTAACTTGAACACTGGAGAAACTGCCTGGGTAGAATGAACGTGTACAAAGCATGTGGATCTGAGCAATGCTAGATAGAAGTGGACTGAAGTAAGCATTATTGGTACCCCGTCGAGATCTTCTTTACTAGGAAGTAGAAGTCTTGGCTGCAAATAGCTCACAGCTGCATCCTTTTGGGAATAGTCCTCTGTGCCAATGGAGCCACTTCTGGAAATTCCTGGAAGGTTATTGCCTCCAAGGGACAGCATCACAGACAATGGTACGATGGCATTGGGATTCTGATAGAGATTGCATTATCAGTGATAACATGTAATCGGTTGTGTTATCAGCAAATGATTCTTCCCCCTTTCCTCAGGGTGGGGCAGATGTGCCATATATGTGCCAAAGAGTTCCCAGTGGAGGGTAAACTTAGGAACCCCTATCTTTACCTAACCCCCCCCCATCCTGTCTTGCTTTCCTCACTCTGTTACAGGTTTTACTTGAGAGCACTCCCTCAATAAACCATTTGCACAGAATCCCTTCTTGAGCTCTGCTTCTAGGGCATCCAGGCCTAAGACAGTACAGTGGTGTCAACTAAGAGATAAGAATAGGAGAGGTTCTGGGCGCCTGGGTGGCTCAGTGGGTTAAGCCGCTGCCTTCGGCTCAAGTCATGATCTCAGGGTCCTGGGATCGAGTCCCACATCGGGCTCTCTGCTCAGCAGGGAGCCTGCTTCCCCCTCTCTCTCTCTCTCTGCCTGCCTCTCTGCCTACTTGTGATCTCTGTCTGTCAAATAAATAAATAAAAATCTTTAAAAAAAAAAAAAAAGAATAGGAGAGGTTCTGAGTTTGACAGAGGTAGAGGAAAGGTGAGTTCACTTTGGGAAAGTTAAACTACCAGTGGTTGGAAGAGAAGGGAACCTCCCCAACATGACAAAGGGCATCTAAGAAAAATCTACAGCTAACAGTATATTTAATGATGAAAGTCTGGGTACTTTTCCCCTAAAATCAGGAACAACACAAGGATATCAGCTGTCACTGCTTCTAGTCAACATTGTGCTGGCGGTTCTGGCCAGGAAACTTAGGCAAGAAAAAGAAATAAAAGGCACTGAGATTGGAAAGGAAGAAATAAAGCCGTATTTGCAGATGGCATGATCTTGTATAGGAAATTCTAAGGACATAAGATCAGTTTACAAAAACCCATTGTACTTCTGTCCGTTTGCAATGAGTAATCCAAAAATGAAGTTAAGAAAACAATCCTGTTCACAATAACATAAAAAGAATTCTTGGGGGGAAAAAGTACTTAGGAGCAAATTTAACAAAAGAAGTGCAAACCAATACTGTGAAAAATACAAAACGTTGTTGAAACAAGGGAGATCTAAATAAATGGAGAGGTATCTCATGTTCATGGAGCAGAATACTTAACATCATCAAGACGGCAGCACTCCCAAATGATCTAAACACTCAGTGCTGTCCCTATCAGAGTCCCAGCCGACTTCTTTGTGGGAATTGACTAGGTAATTCTAAAAATCACATGAAATTGTGGTGGACTCAGAAGAAAAGAGTCCTGAAAAAGAAGGAGGACTCATACTTCTTGACTTCAAAACTTACTACAAAGCAATGGTAATCAACACAGTGTGCTATTGGCACAGGGACAGACACAGATACTGATGGACTAGAGCGAAGAGTCCAGAAATAAACACACATCTGTGGTCAACCGATTTTTGACAAGGGTGCCAAAACCATCCAGTGGGGAAAGAACAGTTTTTTCAACAGTGGTGCTGGGACAACTGGCTAGCCACATCCAAAAGAATTGAGCCTAATCCCTACCTCACATTAGATAAAATTAAAGTAGGTCAAAGACCTAAAAGTAGTAACCAAAACAGTAAAGCTCTTAGAAAAAAACAGGGTTAAAACTGTTATAACTTTGGGCTTAGCTAGGGATTCTTAGATATGGAACCAAAAGCATGAAAAACAGAAGAAAAAAGATAAATTAGACTTAATCAAAACTAGAAAGCTTTGCGCTTCAAAAGACACCATCAAAAATGAAAACCCACAGAATGGAAGAAAATATTTGTAAATCATACACGTCATAGGGACTTGGATCTAGAATATATTTTTTTATTTGACAGAGCACAAGTAGGCAGAGAGGCAGGCGGTGGGGGAAGGGGAAGCAAGCTCCCTGCTGAGCAGAGAGTCCAATGCCGATGCCAGGCTCCATCCCAGGACCCTGAGATCATGACCTGAGCTGAAGGCAGAGGCTTAACCCACTAAGCCACCCAGGCACCCTAGAATATATATTCTTGAAACTCAGAAATAGACAATTTAAAAATGGGCAAAGGATCTGATTAGACATTTCTTCAAAGAAGATGAAAATGTCTATAAACATGAAAGATACATGACATTGATAGTCATCAGGGAAGTGCAAACCAAAATCACAGTGAGATACCACTTCCTGTCTGCTAGGATGGCTGGAAATAAAAAGTCAGATAATCAAATATTGGCCAGGATGGTAGAAACTGGAACCTTCATACACTGCTGGTGTGAATGTGAAATGGTACAACTGCTTTGAAAAACAGTTTCTCAAATGATTAAGCTTAGAATTAGCCATGTGACCCAGAAATTCCACTCCCAGATGTAGATCTGAGAGAAATGAAGTATGTGTCCACACAGAAACTTGAACATGAATTTTTATAGCAGCATTCTTCATAACAGTCTTAAGAAACAGCCAAACTGTCCATCAGCAGATGAAGGGATACATGAGATGTGGAATATTCATACAATGGAACAATATTTGGTTATAAAAAGCAATGAAATACTGATACATGATACAACATGGATGAACTTTGAAGACCTGCTAAGTGAAAGAAACCAATCACACACAAAAATGTAGGATTTCATTTATATGGAAGTCCAGAAGAGGGAAATCCATAGACACAAAGTACGTAATGGTTTCTTAGGGCTGGAGGGGGATGGGAAGATAGGGGAGAATAGCACAGGGTCTGGATTTCTTTTTGAGAGGATAAAAATGGTGGAAAATTGTGGTGGTTGCACATATCTGTGAATGTACTAAAAGCCGTTCAAATGGCACACTTCAAATGGGTGAATCGTATGTGAATTTCATTCTAATAAAGCTTTTTTTTTTTTTAAATGCCATTGGCTATCAAATATGTGATTCTAAAGCTTGAAGGAGAAGCCTGGATTGGCAGTAAAGGCTTGGGGATCTGGACGGTAGTTTAAACTGTGAGAATGCACAAGATCACTTTGGAGTGAAGAGGAGGAAAAGCTCATGGAACAAACTGTCAAGAGATATGAACGAACTGTGACATACATGTCACAGAAGTCTGTAAGATTGAGTTTTTAGAAGGGGTCAAGGATCATCACAATCTCAAACGCAATAGAAAAGCCCAAAATAAGATTTGGTGGTAAGAGCAATGGTGTCCATCAAAGCATAGTAACCGGGTCCCAGTAACCGTAGCTCCACTAAAATCACTCTTGTTGGCAGTCTTAACCTCCGTGTTTCCCAGTCCAGTGGTCAGTTTCCAGTCATCCTAACCTCAAACTCTTCAACAAGAATGACAATTGATAGTGTCCTTCTTGAAACATTTACGAAATTTGTTTTATAAGACCCCTTACTCTCAGGTTTTAAATTACATTTCCTGGTTGCTTCTTCTAAATAAATAAGTTTTGCTGGATTTTTTTTTCCCCACCCTGACCTTTACTAGTTGGGGCGCCTTGGGATTAGAGGGTCCAGCCTGTATAGAGACCACTTTCCTTCCACATTAAGTACTCCCCACTCCATGGTTATATATATCGTTTATACCCCCAGTTGTCTTTTCCTATGCACCTCAGATTCATATTTCAATTGTTTACTCAGTAGCTCCACTTGGAAATCTAAAGGCATCTCCAGTTTAACATGTGTAAAATAGAACTGGACATTTTCCCAAAAAACAAACAAACAAAAAACCCAAACAAACCCTTCTGCTCCCCTCCTCCTGCCTGGAGTTCTATCTCAGTAAATGGCATTACTACTTACCCTGTCACTCAGGTCAAAAAATCTGAGATAGCTTGACTCTTTATCTTGCACTTCATGCCCAAACTATTAGCAAATCACCTCTGCCACCTTCGAAGTATGGCCTGAATCCAACTACTTTCTACCACGTCCACTGCAACACTAGTCTTGCAGATCTTTTGCAATAGCTTCCTAACTGGTCTTTCAGCTTCTGTTTTGCTTCCCTTCGGCGGTTTTCAAAGAAGCAAGCAACCAGAGTAAATCTCTTTACTTATAAATCAGATTGTGTCAATTTTTTACTTAGAATCCTTCATGGCTTTCTAACACTCTTTGGAGATAAAATCCAAAGTCCTCTCCTTGGCCTATAAATCTGGGAGCGATCTGGCCCCCATCGTGTATCTCCAAACTAATTAACTGCCTCCCTGCTTCTTGGCCACGCTGGCTTCCCCGCTGTTCTTTGGGTACAAGTACACTGAAGTTTCAGCTCTTTTTACCTTATTGTTCCCTCCGCCCGGAAGGTTCTCTCCCTTGTGTGTATGGTTCACTCTCTCACTTCAAATCTTTATTCAAATGTCACCCCAGCAGAGGGACTTCCCTGAACTCCCTCTATGAAAGAGCACATCTACTCAGGTGAACCCTGCTTTATTTGCAGCTAGTCTCCATGACAGTGTTTTCGTGTGTGTGGCTCTGTCTTCCCCTTACAGTCCCAACCCTGCATTAAGAAAGAAGTTAAGTTCTGCGAATGCAGGCATCTGGGTTTGTTTTTTTCACTGCTTCAACCCCAGTACCTAGAACAGGGCCTTACACGCTACAGGAATTCAACAGATGTTGCCGGAGCGAATGAAAGAATGGAGTGGTAAGGCATCAGAGAGCTACTTTGTGCTCTGATCCTCTTCTAGATGCTGGGGTTACAACGATGAGAAAGATCAAGTCCCTGCTGTTATAGAGCTTATATTCTATTGGTATACTTAGATTACAGATACATAATTATAGGTTAAGTGTTCACAGATTTAAAAAAAAAAATGTTAGGAAAAAACAATGCAGAGTGAGAAGACAGAGGACGATGGCAGTGTGTGATACCGTTTGCCTTGGAACAGTCAAGAGCTGCCACCCAGAAGTAGGATTTCAGTAGAGATCTGAGTGGAGGGAGCCAGACTGGTAAAGATCTGGTAGGCGACTATCCCAAGAAAGGGGAACAAATGCAGAAACCTTAAGGGTGGGCCATGCTTTGGCTGGAGTTAAAAGAGCAGCGAAAGCCAATGGGGCTAAGCCAGAGGCAGGCGGCATGGGAGGAGAGGAAATCAGAGAAACAGGTGCAACAAACGTGAGGCCCTCTTTGGAAGCCACTGTGATCATTTTATTTTATTTTTTTAAATGTGTGATGAAGATTTGGGATAAATAATATGACCTGACTTGCGTGTTAAAAGGTCACCCCGGCTGCCTTCTGTCTAACTGGCAGGTAAATAGTGGAAGCAGACAAACCAGCTAGGTGTCCATTGCGACAGGCTAAGTAATACATAATGACATAATAGCACGGTAGCGACAGAGGAGGTGAGAGGGGTCAGCTGCTTGCACCCACATCCCCGCGCCGGGCAGCCGCCTCTCCAGACCTCTGCAGGCGCCCTTCGGGCGTCCGAACCGAGCAGAGCGCACGGCACAGGGCCACGCCGGGGAACCCACCGCCCAGCACCCGCCCCGGCAAGCAGCCTGTGCAAGAGCTCCGCGGCACCTGAGCTTCCCAAGCCCGTCTCTGAATCTGGAAAGGCGGGGATGGAAGGTCTCGGGGGCAACGGGGCTCGAGGGTGCAGAGGCCGCTGCGAAACAAGGTCCTCAGAGGCAACGGGGCTCGCGGAGGAAACCCAGCCACAACCGCCCGTTCCCAGTATCGAGAAGCAGGGCAAAATGGAGGCCGCCCAGGAGGTCGCCCGCCAGCCCGCCTGACACGGAGTTTATTCCCACCGCACCGCCGCAACGCGGGGCGGCCCCCAGCTCGCGTCCGCTTTGCCCGCGCCAGGCAAGCGGCGCCGCCGGAACCCGCCGCCAGAGCAACTCCGTCTCCCGGGACTGCGCACGCGCCCCTCGCCCTGTTTTTCCGTTGGTCCTAAGCCCCGCCCCTTCGGCGTCCTCCGGGGAGGGTTGGGAGCCGAGAGCTCGCGCGACCACTCTTCCCTCAGTCTCCTCCAGCACCTCGTCGCAAACGGGGCCGGAAAGCGTGGCGGCGCAGGCGCAGGCGCCGAGAGCGGAGGCGGCGGTGGTGGCGGCCGCTGGCCAGTGTAAGATGGCGGCGGCGTTGGTGGCGGCAGTGGACGGGGCGGCTGGGCCTGGAACAGTCGGAGCAGCCGCTGGCAGAAGGATGACCCAAGGCGGGAAGCGGGCTGCTGAGCCTCGCCGGCTCCCGTGCTTGTAACTGCCCCAGCCGGACACCCCCCCCCCTTGACCTATCCGGTCCGTGTCTCGTTCCGGCTTGGCCTCCTGACCCCCTCGCCCCCGGCCCGCTCCCCGTCAGGATAGGTTGGATTCCTTTCCCGAGCTCCCGGGGCTCAGGTCTGTTCTTGGCCCTGACCCGAGTCTCCGCCGGGAGGACTGGCTGCCCTTGCCTCGGGTCAGCCCTGGGCTTGCCCCCAAAAGCCTGCCCCGCAGCCCTCAGGGACGTCTTGCTCCTGGGGTGACCCGTGCGAGTGCGCGTTTTTACCCCTTAGACCGGGGGAAGCGGTCGCCCTGCGTCTCCCCGTCACCTCGGGGCCACCGCGCAGCGTGCCCCCTCCCCCACCGCGAGTTCTCGGGCCCAGCACCTTGTACGGAAGGCCGAGGTCCAAGTCAGTTGTCGCCGTCCGCTCTTGTCCCCTTTGTGAGACAGTTCTCGCAGCCTGCTTCCCCTCACCCCCAGACCTTCCAGGGCGCCGCAGAACCGTACCATTTGCTCCCTGTTAGTTGGAAGGCATCTGGTGGCTTGAATTTCTGACTCCTAGGATTGTTGCCGGAGTCCTGTAAACAAACCGGCACTAGCGCTATCGCGTTCTCCCCGGGATTTCCCCCTGCTCTCAGAGGTTTGCTTGTGGGCTAGCGTGGGAAGGATTCAGGTTTTCCTCTTAGGTGGCTTGTTTAGGTGGAGCCGGGAGAGGACTTCCCTGGTTCATTTTATTCCTGTTAACTGGGTGGGTGATTTGTGGGGTAGCTTGAGCTGCTCTGGTGTTAAAGCGTTCCGAGGAGGTCTACAGAGACTCTGAAATGTATTCCTAAATCGTTTTATTGTGATGTTTGGTAGAGATACCTTTGCCATTTAAACTTTAACTTTTCTCAGCCCTTCAGTGAATCAACAGACCTGTTTTCTCAGGAGCACAGCCTGGCCCTACTTCAGTGATAAAGAAGGAAAGGTGAGTAGGAGTTGAAGGCATTCGAATTCCTGGACCCAAGACAGACCCTACCCTGATGCTCAAGTGCTGACCACTGAGATCTTAAAATTCCTGCCACAGTATCCCAGAGTTGGGGTATTGCTGTTGGCTGCGTTCCGGCTCCGGTTAAGTTACTCTGACAAGTTTTACTGGCTGGGGGCATCTTGACGTTCTGTCCTAAACTGTTGCTGGGTATCGTCAAATCACCCCAGTGAAGCCTGCAAGTCCGTGTTTCTCCCCCTGGTGGGTCGTGATTCTTACACTGTTAAAAGCTGGGAATTCGCTTGCCCGAGTGCTGGCCTCTTGCCAGATCCAGTCTCTTCCCTTCTCGGGGTTTTGGACTGTTGTGTCTGTGTAGGGGTGAATCCAGCTGCTTGTGAGGCTGGGCAGTGCCGGCGCCGTCAGTCGGTGTCTGAGTTCAGTCCACCTCCGAATTCCAACTTTTCAGGACATAGTAGTCAATTGGGGGTTAAAAAAATTCGGCTGTTCTTTTATACTTGGTCTGAAGAGTTTTTGGTGAGCGGGGCAGTCATCCTGTGCATTTAGCAGCATGGGCCAGGGTCCAAGAGGGAGTCCGAACTTGCTTGTGAATGTAATTTTTGTAGGACTCTCAGGTTTCTGGTAGCAGAGACTAGTGCTGTGGTTGACGTCCATGGGCTGTGACAGAAGAGCTGAGTGGCTCTAGAAGGTAGGCCTGGGTGATTGCTAATACCTTTATGCCAGGTAGTCAGTAAAGGCTGAGCGTGACACTGGGAAGTTTTGTTTCTCATGGTGTGCTCGTTAGAGAATGAACTGGAACAAGATTATTATTGGTGGCCTGTATGTGTATCAGTAAGGTGTAAAAAGATAATTCAGCTTTGAGAGCTGGACAGACCCGAGTTTAAATACTAAGATTTATTGGCCCTGAGACCTTGGGCAAGCTACTTAAACTTGGACTCTTAATTTCCACATCTCTCAAAGTGGGATAATACCACTTACCTCCTGGGGTCATTGTTAGTATTGTATGAGGGAACCTGTGTTAAGCCGTTCGATGCCTAACATAGGATGGACACTTAAAAAAAAAAGGTTTTCTTTACACATCATTGCTGGGGCTTTGGGTTTGAGTAAGGTATGCATTAGTCGATGCTTCTTTGCATTCTGCTTTCGAACATGTTCCCCCCCCTTTTTTTAAAAATCATTTTTAATTGGTCAGCGTGGATACATGCTTTGTGGGTACGCACCTACAGTTATCTGAACACGATTGAGATCTGTGTGGTGGGGGTTCGAGGTCAGAGGACAGCGGAAATACTACACGTCCGTCTGTGTGTATCTCTCAGTGCATTCTTAGATGAAACATCAGTCTCTTCCTTAGTTCGTTGCTTCCTTCCTCCTGGTCTCTGTTAGCACACGTGATCAGTGTTGACACAAGGATTGTAATCCCTCCCCTTGCTGTTTAGGTGGTGTTTTTCACCTCTGCTCAGGCTCCCCGTTATGCTTTTTCCTTTTTGCCTTGAAGAGAATACATTTTTTCTGAGCTATCGGGCTCTGCAGTGATCTTCATCAATAGATTATCAGAGGACTAGACCACGAGACGGTCTCCTTGTTCTTGGAAGTGAGTCTGGGCTAGGCAGCAGGGACTGCAGAGCATTTGATTTGATCTCTGCAGCTGGACCATCTTAACAGTGTGATGGCAAAGATGCAGCTTTTTAACCTCGTGTTGGCTTTTGTTCTACATCTTTTTGGGCGGATGGAAATTAAAAGTGTTGATAATACTGCAGTGAAATCAACTGTATTCATTCAGGCCAGTGATCAAATTAGAGTTGATCAGCTTTCATTACCACCATCCAGGGTCTGAGCTCTCCCTGTTGAAAAGTAGACTTTTGGATGGAGGGTTTTGAGGTGGGCCGAGACTGCATTTTTATTATTTGTGTTTTTATGAGATCTGGAGATCTGTGTTGGGGGGTAGGGTTGGGAGGTGAAAGGGACATACGTTGAAAGAGGCGTAGCTTTGCTCTTCTCTGTGTGCTGGGTAAGAATCCTTCCTCCCCCAGGGGTTTCCGATTCTGAAGTCCAGGTGACATCTTTGTATACAGTGAACCAGTATTCTTAGTCTCCGGCCACAGTTGTAAAATTGTTACCTTGTTACCTTTCTGAAGATGCTTTATATTTCAGAGCGTTGCATAAGAATTGTCACATCTTATTAGGAAGTATTTCCTAGTATGGCTGAAGTGGGAGGCCAGTTTGCTTGTGACCTTAATTCCAGCCACCAACCTGATAGGGCATTTTGTACAGCGGTCTGTGGAAAGCATAGGAATCAGTACCAGGGCTGTGATCCTTAATGTTGCCTAGAATCAACCTAAGACGGAAGCTTGTCTTCAGAGAGAGCCAAAAGCAAGCAGCGTTTTTGTTGCCAGTTTAAAACAATACTGACATTTCAAGAGCAAAGGGACTCTAGGAGAAGACGTTCTGCAGACGTGCGCCCTATTGTGGCTAACTGAGACCTTCAGACTTTCACACTCTGGGTCCTGTGTTCTAGCAGGTGAATTTACAGGCTTTTAAAAGCATGGGGTGACAATGAAACTTTGTTTTCAGGAGACAGATTTGTTTCTGGATTGTTTCTACCATAGGAAAGTTATTCTAAACCTGTTTAGGAATGGTCCAGAGTATAAAAAACAGAGTTATCCAAATAGCTTTTTTTTGCATAACATTGGTGTTTAAGTTAGTTTTTAAGATTGAATTAGCTTTTTCTTCTTTAAAAACAAATGATCAGTAAGCCAAGGTAATCTACTTACTGTCACCCAATCTGGAACCCAGGGAACTAGCTGAAAGAATTGAATCGGCAACAGACGTGGAGGTGGTGACGTGTGTAAATGTCAGAGCCAGACGCCAGTGATTTTAGCTTAGCTCTGCAGTAATAGGAAAACTTTTCATCTTAATGTTGTGAATATAATAGAGAAACTTTGTCACCATTAAGCTTGGTCAGAAATTCTTGTTTACTTGATTTAGTTATTCTCTTGGAGATGGAAGTCCTTGAAAGGTCTTTGAAAGTTAGTGTGTAATGAATTTTGCGAATCGGTCACACTCCTCTACTGCAGGCTTTTATCTCTGTCTCCATAGGACTTAGTTTCTGGGCCAGAGCCCACTTTCTCTAGTGCTTGCCTTGACCTCCGGAACGTGTACACTAAAGATAAATTACTGGACTGAGCCTGCTCTGAGTTTGCAGGTTGGGTGGGGGGGTGATTGCTATGGCAAAGATGGCATCTTATTACCAAAAGGTAGTGTGTCTGACGGGTTGGGTTGCTGCAGACGTCTTTGGTGTTGCCCCTGAGAGCCTCGGTGTGTGCTCTCATCCTCCGATGGTACTGTTTGAGGAGGTCTCGCAAAGTCCTAACGCGAAGCATCCGTGCTTGCCTCCCGTGTCGTCCTGTCGCTCTTGGTTTGTCTTAGCCATCTGGAGATCTGTGTGGGGGTAGCCAAGAGCCTGCGTTCCTCTGGCGTACTGTAAGCCTTGCCCCATTACCAGACCCGTTTTAGCTTACTGAGGGCCCCACGTTAGACTCTGCTCTCACCTGGTGCAGGTGGGAGAGCACTTGTGCATGTCGTTAGCCTTCCTGTTCGTACTGTGTCATTGTCCCTTGTGTCTTTGGAGCGTCCTGTTGCGAGTCCTTTCCAGTGACTAAAGAGCACTCCGAAATGGGAGTGGTAAAAGCTGGTAGTGGCGGTGGATTCTGACGTGAAGGTAAATCTGGAAATTGTGGGAACACAATGGAGTTTCCTTAGAAATGACTTTTCCTTAGAATCATTTAAATTGAGGTAAATGGGCTTCAGTACGGACAGAAAAAATTCCTTAGCTGTATTGCTGCGGCGGGACTTAAGAGCTGGCGTGCTCTCCTGACGTACTCAGAAACACCGTTATTAGAGTCAGAGCCCGTGAACTGTAAACGCAGGGCATTTGGTCTTACCAGCAGGGAGGGAAGGGCCGAAGGGAGTTCCTTGTTCATCGTATAGTCGATGCAGGAATTCCTTCTTTTCTTCATCGGTGAGGATCTCTTTGAACTTCTCATCTTGGCTATCCAGGGACCCTCAGGAGGGAGGAGAACTAAAGAGTGCGAGGGTTGTGTTTTGGGCACCTGGGTATGTTGGTTTACCGCAGTTCATAGAGCGTGAGTGTGCGCCAGGGATACTGACAGAGCTCCCTGGTTCTTTAAAAGGCCAGTGAGCGGGGAAGCAGCTTTTATAGACTTGGGACCGTGTCCTCCGTGATGCGCAGTGTCTGTCGTTCCTGAGTGGTGAAACCCCGGCTTCTCTAGGAAGTGCGGTCTGCAAAAATGAGAAGCTGGAAAAATAATGCGCATCCCTGCCCTGTACAGACAGGCTCTTTGCAAAAATGTCTCTAATTTTCGAAACCAGCTCCTGCAGAGTAATGGTATTGTCCCACTTTATAGAAAGAGAAACAGACCCAAGTGGTAGAATCAGAACTCAAACTCCGCTCTGACCGACGCCGAAAGTCCTTTTTTTATTATACCTCGTGCTGCCTTTAGAAACCTGGACTTTTCCATGCCAACCAGTGAAACAAATGAGCTGTAAAGAAGAATTTGGTATTTCTTATAAAACATATGTGAAGTGTATAAATAACATTTCTGAATTGTTTAAACACGGCTCTCAGGTTATGATTAACTGGTAGGCTATTGAGATTTTTGAGGCAATAACTTTAATGGACGTAACTACACTGAAGGAGATAGCTGAAGCCTTTTTTGATCCTTGAAGAGGGAGAAAATGGCATTTTGCCTTCAGTCTGAAGGTGTCTCCACAGAACACTGTTCTGATTCTCAGAGCCTTTCCTCGGTCTGCCTCTTCCTGTACTTCTCTGAAGCATTTGCAGTGTGGATGGTCCTCACCTTCTTTTTTCTTAAAAAACTTGATTTATTTATTTGACAGGCAGAGATCACAGATAGGCAGAGAGACAGGCAGAGAGAGAGAGGAGGAAGCAGGCTCCCTGCCGAGCAGAGAGCACAGTGCGGGGCTCGATCCCAGGACCCTGAGATCATGACCTGAGCTGAAGGCAGAGGCTTAACCACTGAGCCACCCAGGCGCCCCTGGTCTCCACCTTCTTGAAACCTTCCTGTCTCTTGACCTCCAAGATGTTTGACATTCATTATTCCTTCTGCTCTCCTGTGCATTTTGCAGTCTCCCTCTTACTTCTTTTCCCAAGGGTAGGTGTTCCCGAAGGTTCTTTCCTTGGACTGTCTCACCTTTCTTGGGTACTTAACTTTTTGTTGTTGTTGTTTTTTTTAGTGAGGTATGACTTACATGGTGGTTGATTTCGAAGCTTCTCTGTACAGTAATTCCCGAGTATGTATCTCTGACCCTGATTTCTTAAATTCCAGACCGACTTCTGTTTTCCAGTACCTTCCTGACATGTCAACTTGGATTTTAAACATAGTCAAAATCAAATTCATCTCGTCTCCCATACATGCCAGCTTCTCATTTATGATGTTGATTCTCCCTGGGCACCCAGACTCCGACTTGCCCTTTTGATCTTGGGGGCCTCGTAACTACGGCCTGCTCTGCCTCGGCACGGCCCGCTCACATCGCTTCCCTTCTCCTTGCCTTTGCCGGCAGCCCCAGACAGGCGCTCCGTGCTTTTTACCTCAACAGCTGTGGACGCTTTTAAACTTGTTTCTCCTTCCTTTTCTGTCCGTTTCAGTCCCATCTTGCTAATCTTGACAAAATAATTTTCCTGGCACCCTCCCCCCCCGCACCCCTCCACACAACTTCTCAATTGATGAGCTGCGCCCCACCCCCTGGCCCAGACGGACGGGGCCATACCAGGTTTTTCATCTTGCATGTATCTCCTCATCCTTGTCCTGGTCCTTCTCTGCTTCACCCCCTGAAATCCCGTCTTCCCTTCAAAGCCGAGTTTATCTTTTCTTTTCTTTCTTTCTTTTTTTTTTTTTTTTTTTTTTTTTTGATGATACTGATGCTGGCATCCCTCGTGTCCTCACTGTCTACTCATTTTTCCGACTGATGAGTGGCTGCAGAAGGGATTCGGACTGCCTGGACTGGGTTTGTAGCTCCTGTGGTGCCTTGTAGGCTGTTGCCTGACTAGCCTGCCCGTGCGTCGTTGGGCCACTGGGTGGTGTCAGAGGCCTAGGATGTGTGTACGCAAAGGCGGCAGGCGTGCGGGCAGTTGGGGGCCCTGTGCTGTCAGATCTTCCGCACAGCACGGAGAGGGCTGAATTTTCCTGATCCAGAAACACTTACAGTTTCTTTCCGCTCCTCTGCCCAGCGTGCCGGAGGAGACCGTTGTATACTTACCTCTTCTTAGTGCCTCAGAGGAGTGGCCCCGCACTACAGGCCTGTCCCCCTGAAGCATGCTGTATGTCGCCTGAAGTTCAGTTTCCTCGGGGTTATCCTTTGAATTTCAGTGCCCGGGGCTCTCTGATTAATAAACACTGCACTGCTGGAGCATCGCTGGGAGTCGGAAGTTGGCTGAGGAAGTGTTTATTGTGAAGTAGAGAAATAAGGTGAGGAGAATGAATTTTAAATGAGCCATTTCAGCTTGAAAACCACAATTGGGGATAGGGAAATTAGGTCTGGTCGATTCCAGTTCTGTTTTTTTTTTTTTAGGATTTGATTTATTTATTTGACAGAGAGAGAGATCACAAGCAGGCAGAGAGGCAGGCAGAGAGAGAGGGGGAAGGTCTGGTCGATTCCAGATGGACACAAAGCCCAGGGCAGAAAGGCAGATTTGTCCTGGAGATGGAGATGGGGCCCTGAACAGCTGTCCTGTTATGGGCGTGTTGGGACGCCTGTCCTCCCAAGAGGAGCTAAACACTGTGACTCTCAGATGTCTGTTCTGCTCATAACTGAAGTATTTTCTACCACCATTTGTCAGTTTCAGAGGCGATTCTAAAACTTTGTCTACTTTAAATATGGGTGTTGATGTAGGAGAGCTTGGTGCTTCAGTTGCAGAGGGAGGCATGCCAGAACAGACTGCTGGGCTTATGTAAGGCATGGGGACTGCGGGGCCGGCTGAGCCCGGGTCTTAGTCAAAGGGATCAGGGATGGTGATGTCTGTAGTTGTTGATGCTCCCATTGGGCCTGAGGTGAGGAAGAATTATCACACTTCTTTTTCTAGACTCCAAAGGAATGAAAATGAAATTTAATTTGAGAGAAATTTTAAAAAGCATCAAGTATACAAATTGACAGTACAACCACAGAACTATTTTAAACTCCTTCAGGCTCTCAGTACTTTTAGTTGTCACCAAGACAGAGGGGTTGGAGTCTTTTTATAAGTTTAGGATTCATCTTGCCTGTCATGGTGTTGCTGGGAAATCACAGGTGGCTTCTGTTGCAGCCAAACTCCTCCCATACTTTCTTTTTCGAACAAGAACTGGTATCTTGCTCTCAGTTACTGTGTCATGTTGAGCACTTTAGCCAGTGTCTGTTAGTAGTCCCAGCGTTAAGAATTTAGTATTTTTAATTTTATTCTAATTATTATTATTTTGTAAAAGCAGGCTCCATACCTAGCATGGAGCCCAGCACAGGGCTCGAACTTGTGACCCTGAGATCAAGACCTGGGTGGAGATCCGAAGTCGGATGCTTAACCAACTGAGCCACCCAGGTGCCCCGACCCTGAGAATTTAGTATTTTCAATTTTAATTGTTGGGCTTTGTCCATCATTAACACTTGGCCTGACTTCTTCCTCCCACATCCCTTTTCTTATTCCCTTTTTATTGGCCACGGTTTTTGAGGTATCACTTACATACATGTAAAATTTACACCTTTTTTCAGTGACTCATTCTGTAGATTCTGACACACACACAGTCACATGACAGCACCAAGGTGGAGGCATAGAACAGTTCCATCCCTTCCAGAGGTTTCCTCATGCCTGTTCTCGGTCCGTGCTCTTCCCCCACCCCCGGCAACCGCTCTTCTGTTTGTCCGTATCGTTTATTTTGTTTAGCATGTCCCGAGAATAGAATCCTACCACAGAGCTGTTGGGGTCTTGCTTCTTTGACATAGTGCGACATACCTGCCACCCATCTGCATTCCTGTGTTTCACTAAGTCATTCCTTCTTGTCGCTCAGTAGATGGATCACAACTTACGTATTATCTATGACATGGTTGGAGAATATTTGATAGTTCCTGGTTTTTGGTGAACTTAAATAAAGCCACTAAAGAAAACACTCACCTGTAGGTTTCTGGGTGAACTTTTTTTATTTTTTTTTTGAGTACGTACCTGAGTGGGATTCCTGGGTTGTATGGTAAGTTTGTGTAAAAAACTTCCGAACTGTTTTCCAAAGTGACTGCCATTTGCATTTTTGCCAGCAGCGTGTGGGACTGGAGTTGCTCCCTTCCTTGTTAGCACTTGATAAAGGAAGCTTTCGTTATTATTATTTTAATAAATTTTAGCCATTCTTATAGGCGTATAGAGACTTATTGTAGCTTTAGTTTGTAGTTCCCTCATGGCTGAGGGATGTCAAGCATCTTCTCAGGTGACTGTTATTCAGCTGTGAGAAGTAGATTTTGGCTGCTGCCCTCTAGGAAACCATCTTTTTTGCAGATATTTTCTTCCAGTTCTTGGCTTGTTTTTTCATTTTCTTAGTAGTGTCTCTTGAAGAGTAAATTTTTAATTTGGTAAGTCCAGTTTAATTTTTTCTTTCACAGCTTGTGGGGGGCTTGTTTTGTTTTGAGTCATTCTCTTAAATATTTGCCTAACCTGTGTCACAAGCATTATCTTCTTTGTTTTCTTCTGGAAGTTGTATTGTTTGGGCTTTTTAAAAATTTTTTACTTTTTTATTTTTTAAAGATTTTATTTATTATTTGACAGAGATCATAAGTAGGCAGAGAGGCAGGCAGAGACAGAGAGAGAAGGGGAAGCAGCTCCCTGCTGAGCAGAGAGCCCGATGTGGGGCTCAATCCCAGGACCTTGGGATCATGACCTGAGCTGAAGGCAGAAGCTTTAACCCACTGAGCCACCCAGGCATCCCTATTGTTTGAGCTTTTACGTTTAGGTCTATGATCCATTTTGAGTTAGTTTTTGTATATTGTACAACTTAGGAGGAAAGGTGTTTTTGTGGGTTTTTTCTTGCCTTTTTTTCCTTTTTCTTTTTTGCATTTGGATATCCTGTTGTTCTGGTATATGTGGTCTATTAAACAAATCTTTCCTCAATATTGAGAAAAGAAAACCCCCCCAGTGGTTTTAAACAAGAGATGTTTGGTACCTCTTCCACAAAGTACTTTTATACACTGTATTAACTGTCCCTTTGCTTGGTTTTTAGTTAATAATTTGTCATATATTTGGTTAAAAATTTAAAGCCTTTTTATTAACGCAAGAGATATCTAGGTCATTGGAATTTCTTGGGTAGAAATTAAAATGACACCTGGATATTTTTTTCCCCATCCCCCAATAGTTTACTCTTTAACCTTCAGTTTGGCAGAGGTTAGGGTTATTTTTAGAGTGTAGGCAGTAGAGCTAATCTAATTAAACTCCCCCAGCTACCTGGGACAGTGAGCTCCTCAGCTCTTCCAGGCTGAGATTGGTTTGCTCTGGACTGGATTTTACATGACAGTTCATCAAGGTAAAAGCAGTGGATTTGTTGGGAATGTAGTGCATGAAGAAGGCAATTTATGTTTGGATCAAGTTTAGTCCCTAACTTCTGATTCTTTTCTTTTTCCCCCCCAAGATTTATTTATTTATTTATTTGTCAGACAGAGATCACAAGTAGGCAGAGAGGCAGGTGGGGGTGAGGGTGGGAGAGCAGGCTCCCTGCTGAGCAGAGAGCCCGGATGCCCGGGCTCTATCCCAGGACCCTGGGATCATGAACGTGAGCCAATGGCAGAGGCTTACCCCACTGAGCCACCCAGGCGCCCCTTAACTTCTGATTCTTTTTTAAGATTTTATTTATTTCTTTGACAGAGATCACAAGTAGGCAGAGAGGCAGGCAGAGAGAGAGGAAGGGAAGCAGGTTCCCTGCTGAGCAGAGAGCCCGATGCGGGGCTTGATTCCAGGACCCTGGGATCATGACCTGAGCTAAAGGCAGAGGCTTTAACCCACTGAGCCACCCAGGCGCCCCAACTTCTGATTCTTAAATAAGATTAATTCTTTGGTGCTGAAGGAGATTCTAGAGGGGCATCTATAAGAGTCAAGGCATCTTGGCTCTTAATTTGGGTGCTTTAATTCCTGCCCCAGAGTTGAGACGGTTTTAAATTTCTTTATTCTGATAGAAATGTAAAGGATAAGAATAACAGATAATTTCCAAAGTGATTGTATTTTATTGTCATCATTTCTTGACTTTTTCAAAGAGTGGTCCTCCAAAGGGGAAGGTGTGTACCCCAAGGAGCATTGAAGGTGACATGGTGATACATAGAAAAAGAATGTCGGAACTTGTTTTTTTTTTTTCCCTAGAAAAATTAAGCTCGCGTTCGATGTCACTTGATTAGATGTGTGACGCACATGCACCCATGCTGGGGGCTCGTGGTAGAACTTGCTGCTGATCGGGGTTTGCGCGCAGCGTTGGGAGCACTGCTGGCGCATCCTGCTGCGGGCCTGTTAAACTGGAATTCTGCTCCGGTGCGCCGTCTCTGCGGTTGCTGAAGCTAGTGTACTAGTGTACAGAAAGAGAAAATGAATCTGGAGAAGGATAAGTAGCTCACCGGTGGTCAGAAAGGCTTCACTGATACTACAACCCGGGACTAGTTTTCGGTCTAGAACTAGTTTTGCTAAACTCTGTGGCCCCTAAAATGTGACCTTTAGAAGCTGTCCGCCTGCCAGCTCAGGGATTAAACAGAGTTGGCGTCGGCACGCGCCGGGTTGTCCCTGTTTCTGAATTTGTGGTACATTTTGTCAACTTCTTCCCAAAGAGAAGATCTCTTTTTGTAAGAACCTTAAACCATTTTCCCCAAAAGACAGCTCTGCAGCCCCTGAGTGTGAGTGGAACCGTATGGCTCCGCTCTTGCTGCCTCTCAGGGCGAGGAGCCCTGGCTGCTCCTGGTCGTGGGGGCTACGAGAGCAGATGCGTTCTCCAGCGCCTTACGGATCTGTGGCTCGGGCCGGCTGGGCCCCTGCAGGAACCGGTGCCGTTCAGTTTTGAGCCAGGGTCTCTGGAGCCACTTTCTTCTTTGGAAGGTGGTCATGCTGGTGGACAGTATGGCGCGGTTGAGAGGTGAGAAGACATCAGAGCTCTTCTCCGCTGACCAGAAGGCATCCTGTGCTTATGACCTGAGTGTTTAATCGTAACAAAGTAGCACACTTGTTTTCCCCAAGTTGGGAGACTTTTGCAGCATAATTAACTTAAACCCTAGGTGGGGAAGAAGCTATTGCCGAGATGCTGGAGAATGTAAACAGGGACTCCCAACAGGAAAAAGCCAGTGCTGTGTGAAGAATGCTGTGCAGAAATACCTCCTTGCAGTAGGAGGACGAAAACAGCCTGCTCTGCAAACCGCTCGCCGCTGGTGTTTTCGCGGTGGCTTCACAAATCTGTGCTTTGTTGGCGTCGTCTCCCAGCACCCTTCCAGGGCCTGCCTCAGACTCGGCCTCCGTCCTACCCGTGCGTTGCTTCTACTCCCCCGTGCTGGCCTGCAGAGCAAGCTCTGGGCAGCTGTCTCTTGGCAGGGGACACTTTTTGAAGCAACTTGGATTTCTGTAGAGGAGAGTAGGGGGTCAGGATAGGGATGGGGCTGCTTCTGGGATAATTGTTGTGGGAATGAAAGGGCTGTTGAAAGATTAGAAGCCCGTGTGCCTGGGTACGAGGACCGGAGTCATAATCATACTTTGTCTTTGACCAGTGCCTTTTGTCCAGGCACTGAAAGGGCTTAACAAAATTCTGGTCTGAATAATATTATTCTTTGCTCTTTGGAATTTGCTCGAGGTGGGAGTGAGGCCCTGTAAAAATAATGTGTTACAGTGGGATGAAAGGGAAAAGGCTAGGTACCCCAATTCACAGACAGGGCTTCGCCAAACAGGTCTGGTGAGAGCTGGCGGAATTAGATGAAATAGCGTTTGCCACTTTTGAGATGGGTTGAGATGGTTTCATGGAAATGTGGCCCTTTCCTTCCCTAGCTGTGGACTTGGTGGCTTAGTTGTAAGAGGAAAAAAGAAACCTTTTAGGTTCTTTCTTGGGGAAGGGTGCTCCTGAATTCTAATTTGGCTCTGCCTCTTAACAATCCTTAGTGTCTGCCTGTAAGATCAGAGCCTGGCATCTGAGTGAACACAGAGCCCGAACACTCACCCCTATAGCTTGGTCTTTCCTGTCTCTTGATTCGTGTGTAAGGTGGTATTTGGAGTCTGGCCCACCTCTTCATGTAACAAAGGCATGTCTTTCACAGAATTTATGGGTGATGCCTATGATTAAATTTACAACAGAAGATTCTTGCCTGGAGGACAAGGCTGAAGCTAGCTCTTTGTGTTAGGCCTCTGTGCGTGTAGTACCTGTCGCCGGTTATATGCCTGCTGGTGCAGGTTTGAGCTCAGTTCCTTCTTTCCCATCTCAGAAATCCCTGCCAGCTACCCAGGTAAAGAGATGACCTCCCAAAGATGTCTCTGTATGGAATTGAGACGTGGGGGAGGAGGACCTGCTATGATTTTCAGCAGCTGACGAGCCCTGTTGAACACACAGTCAAAGCTGTCTTTCCCCCTTTTTTTAAAGGAGTCTCTACACCCAGTGTGGAGCTTGAACTTAACAACCCTGAGACCAAGACTTGCATGCTCCACTGACAGAGCTAGCCAGGCACCCCTCAGAAAATCATTTTTATGAAAATGACAAAGGCTGTGCGTGGCTAAATGTCTTGTCCCTTTTGTCTTTTCTCCTAGGTTATTTCCTAATTGTTTCATTCTCTTCCTCTCCTAAATGCAGGCTGGCCACTATAAACATCATTCAAGATGTCCAGCAAAGGGAGCAGCGCAGATGGCAAAACAGACTTAGCCAATGGTAAGGGGCCACCTGAGGTTCTGCTCCTCCCCTGAAGAAAGTGGAGACCTGGGGTTTTAGTGGAGGGAAGGAAATCTTGCCTAAGCGTGGACCCTGCCTGTGTTGTTCTGTGTATAGAAAACTATACAGGAGACACCCTGGACTATCTGGGACTTTTGTTGCTTCAACTTCTGACTGTTTCCAGAAGGTCAGTAATAGAGGTATGCCATTAGGAGTTCAGGTAGTTTGGAATTCTGAAAGGTTGTAAGAGTGGATGAAACCTAGGAGGAAAAGATCAGTTAGTGGTGGAAAGAAGGGAGCTGTGGGAGGGTAAGGTTCCCCAGTTGTGACGAGGGGTCTCTTTCTGCGGCAGGTCCTAGTTCGGTGGAGACAGCAGACGAGAGATGAAGTTCCAGCCTAAACCGACTGGTGTGAGGGCTGGCCTCTGTTCTTTGTAGGGTCTGGCCAGGTGTGAACTCACTGGGTCTGGGGCTTGTTTGAAGGTAGAATATCAAGATTTTAATAATGGGTTATTCGATTAATGCTTCAGCCTTGAGCTTACTTCTGAACTGGAGAAATGCCCTTCAGATGTAATTGGGCAGCACAGCATCCGGCATTCTTGAGCACGTTGGTCAGGATTATAGGCTCAGTTCTGGTTGATGAGATTGGTAGAGCAGTGAAGTCGAGTAAGGGAAAGTGAGATTTGTCAACATGCTGTTTATTGACCCTGGGTTCTCTTCTTACCACCGCTGTTCGTTCATCTTCTGTTAAGAAAAGTGAACCAGATTTTTGACTGGGCTTCGTTGAGAGACTCGGGGTTCTAGCGTGGTTTGAGGTATGTTGTTGATTTGGAATTTGACCGTCAGCTGGGTCAGGGATTGGCAGACTGTGGCCTCGGACCGGATCTGGCCTGCCCCTGCTTCTGTCAGGTTTGTTGAACGCAGTCATGCCTCACTCATTCACGTGGTGCTGACGGGCGCTTTCATGCTCGAACAGTGGAGCTGAGGACTAGCGACAGAGATCCCTGTGGCCTGTGAAGGCCCTCGCTAGAAGAAACTTGCTGACCTCTGGATCTTGGTCATTGGCTGTGAGGGTCCCCTTGCTGAGCTCGTGATGTACTCTGGCCTTTGTGTGAATATGCTGGAGCCCCCAAGTGCTCTTGATTGGCTAATCATAATTTTAACAAGAAATGCTAGGAGTTTCGGTGTTTGTGTTTTCCTTCTCCCCAGAATCGAAGCGCGTGGCACTTTACCCTTTCTCTCTTCAAGGCCGGCTGTACCCGACAGAGCACAGCTGCCGGCTTCCTCGGCGCGCCGCGCCTGTCTCCGCAGCTGTCGCTCCTGCGAGCGAATTGCTGCACGTTCCCCCTTTCTCTTCCCGCTCCTACCCCCGTAGTTTTCACGCTGGGATCTTACTTGAGGTGCTTTCTGAAAAGAGCTGTTTACAAGCCTCCCTACCTTCTGTCGCCGTTTGAGCCAGCGTGCTGGTATTGTTCGTCTGTTTTCCGTGGTGGGTTTTGCCTGAGAGTTTGACGTCCAGGGCTTCCATGGCTGCAGAGATCTTTGGAACTTCTTGCTCTGCTCCGGGTGACTAAGCTGTCAGGAGCTACTTGGAATCCTTTCAGTGTCCTCGTGGGGTCGGGTAGCTCCTACCAGCATCGCACGGAGCTGCTCTGCTGTACCTCACAACCTTCTCTTCTGGCGAGGTCAAGTTCGTCATCATCAGGAAAGGAGGCCGTGAACAGTGTTTAACGTCCTCAGCCGCCTGCCTGCCTTCCTTCCTTCTACCTTGGCTTCAGTGCGGAGGCTGTGGTCACGTCTCCAGCACACCGCGGAGCGGGACGCTCGCTGGAATGCGATTTGGCTGCTGCTAGGTAGGCGAGTGCGGTGTCTGATCGCGGGGGCTTAGATTGCCCAGAGTGACCTAGTTCTTGGAGAACCACCAACGTGGCCAGCCTGGATGTGGTGAGCTTCCCTTCTCAGATACTGCTCTCGTGGCCCTGCTTTTCATCAGTTTTGTGTGTGCGTCTTGATAAAGCTCTCCCTCAATAAAGAGTTCCTGTAACTAGCAGTAGCATTAACATGGTCAGGTCAGTGGAAGTCAGAATACGTTTATTAGTGAAAGGTGAGCAAAACCCATCCTAACGATCATAGTCCCACTGTCCCTTCTGCTTCCTTCTGGTTGTTAGTGGATTTTAGGACCTCAAGGGAAGGAATTAGGATTTGGGGGGAGGGGAGGAGCAGTGCTTTCTTGAAGTAGGAAATAGTTCAGCTCCCACCCATTGTCAGAATGATTTTCATCTGTTATTTTCTGTTTTTCTCTGAGAAGATGTCTGGACCATTTCTTGCTGGGCATGGATGTTCTTTTCTCTTACATGTGGTTGAGTTATTTGGTGTGACCGGTGGATGTGCCTCGAGCAGGACAGAGCTTAAGGTGGTTGGTACTTGGGCACAGCCCGTCCATGCTTTGCAAGAGAGAGAGAATCGATCACTCTCGGGCCATCCTGGAATTCTCCACTTGGTGTTGAAGTACCTTTATTTGCATGTGGCTTCGGTCTTAATCTTTTCAGTTTCTTGTCCTTTACTCAGAAGGTAGTCTTGGTAAGCATATGAACAGAAACACTTTAATCGAAGTTGGTGTCCGGACCTTTGGGTGATGGTTTTTAGACCGAGGCGGGACATCCTTCTGATCACGGCCCCATTTCCTTATTTCCCTCTCACTCCCCTCTTCTCACTGGCCTGCAGGAAGCTTGTCTAGCAGTCCGGAGGAGATGTCTGGCGCTGAGGAGGGCCGGGAGACATCCTCAGGCATTGAAGTGGAGGCTTCGGACCTGAGCTTGAGCCTGACCGGGGATGACGGTGGCCCCAATCGCACCAGCACAGGAAGTCGGGGTACAGATACAGAGAGCTCGGGTGAAGACAAGGACTCCGACAGCATGGAGGACACTGGCCATTACTCCATCAATGATGAAAACCAGGTCCATGACCGATCAGAGGAAGAAGAGGAAGAAGAAGAGGAGGAGGAAGAGCATCCTAGGCGCCGGGTCCAGCGGAAGCGGGCCAGCCGTGACCAGGACTCGTCAGACGATGAGCGGGCCCTGGAGGACTGGGTGTCTTCAGAGACGTCCGCCCTGCCACGCCCTCGCTGGCAAGCCCTCCCTGCTCTGCGGGAGCGGGAGCTGGGCTCCAGCGCCCGCTTCGTGTATGAGGCTTGCGGGGCGAGAGTCTTCGTGCAGCGTTTCCGCCTGCAGCACGGGCTGGAGGGCCATAATGGCTGTGTCAACACCCTGCACTTTAACCAGCGCGGCACCTGGCTGGCCAGTGGCAGCGATGACCTGAAGGTGGTGGTTTGGGACTGGGTGCGGCGGCAGCCAGTACTGGACTTTGAGAGTGGCCACAAGAGCAATGTCTTCCAGGTGAGGCATGGGGGCAGAACAGCAGTTGAGAAAGGCGGGCGGCAGTTAGACGAGCCTGAGAGGCCTGCTGAGGGAGCTGACGGAGAGCTGCGGTAGAAGGAGGCATCAGGACTAGTCCTGCCGTGGCTCCCGTGGGTCCAGAGATCCACGGCAGCCTTTTGTTTTTCCTAAGCACAGAGGGGGTTAGAAGCCCATTACCGGTGGGGTGCTTGGAGGTTCTCAGCAAGGCACTCAGTGTGCCCTGGGGGAAGGCTCTAGACCTAGACTGGGTTTGGTTCCTAGCCCGGCCCCTTATTAGCTTTGTGATCATGGGCAAATTCTTTAATCTCCGGCTTTAGTTTATTGGTCTGTAGTGTCGAACTAATAACACAGAGGACCAGGGCATTTATACAGCAGTGGAAGTTAAGCAGTTCGGAACCAGGCATAGGGTTAGTGGAATCCTTTGGTTGGGTTGGTTGGAACCTTTGACGAGTATTTGTTAGCGTTACCAGTGTCTGTTTACTCAGCAGCCCAACCCATCATATTGGTCCCAGCACTGATTCCTCGGCTTGATCTCTTCCCCAGCATCTCCTCTGGTTTCCTTTGTCTTTGTAGCAAATTTCTGTTTGCTTTCTGAATCAAGATAGATTTTCCTTCTTCTTTTCTTAAGTTTCTCCCCTAGTAGGCGTAGTCCTAGTTCACCCGAGCACTTACCCTATACCAGTTCAGCCTTGCAGAGTCTGGTGAAATGCTCTCTTGCATCAGAAGGTTTTCCTCCCTCTTTAACTCTGGGAAGAAGTTGGACTTGAGCCCACGGTGTAAGACTAGGAGAGCTAAGTTTCCAGCTCTGGTGCAACCAAAAGGATGGGTTATGTTTGTTATTACAGTTTCCCCCTCTCAAATTCACCTCCTCAGTTTCTTTCGTATGTCTCTTTTTTCATTAATACCCAGGCCAAGTTCCTTCCCAACAGCGGTGATTCCACCCTGGCCATGTGTGCCCGCGATGGGCAGGTGCGGGTAGCAGAGTTGTCTGCCACGCAGTGTTGCAAGAACACCAAGCGTGTGGCCCAGCACAAGGGAGCGTCCCACAAGGTAAGTAAGCTCTTGTCCCCATGGGTGTGTGGTCTCGCTCCTCCACCAAGGATCTCAGCCGGGGCCTTCCCAGATCTCTGCCTGTTGTGTCTCCTCTGTTGTGGTCACCTGCCTCACTTCTTTTGTCCTAAAGTTTGTAGATTAAAAAAGGATGAAAAGCAGCCACCCTTAATTTCTTGCAAGTGAAGTATTTGAAAGCTTTCTAGATCTTGCACATACAGTGTTCAGGTGATGATACTAAGCCCTAAGCTGACCGGCGGTTGGTTTGGAAATCCTTGAGGTCTCCTGTGTCTTCCAAACCTCTTAAATATCCCTTGATTGTATCTGGAACACTTTAACAGCTCCAAGGTCTTAGTGGCCAGCCCCTCATGTGCGAGAGCTCCAGCTTCTCTTGGCTCTCAGGGACAGCACTATTTATGGACGCCCTGTTTGGGACTGGGATATAGAACAGACAGTCGTGGGGCAGCCAGTGAGCAGCCGAGAGCTCGTCTCAGAGCGGTCATGCTGTAGAAGGACGGCGGCCCTCTCTCACAAACCCTGAGCAGTAGGTAGGTGGACGTGGGATATCCTTTTCTAGGCCGAATGGCTCAGAAAAATATGGAAGTTAACCTGTTTCTTTGATTCTTAAGCCTGCCTTCAACCTGTTAACTAATTTTTATAACTGAGGTGTAAGGAATTAAACCTGCGCACCATTTCACCCCCCACCTGAGAGTTTAATTGATTTTCTTTGAGAATGAACCTTAATGGTTAATGTTTTTCTGTGTATCTCTATTCGGATCCCTTGGGGACTTAGTTGAAATAGCAAAACTCCTGTCCTCTTGACTTGTTTGGAATAAATAAGCTGTAACACATAGAACACATAGAACAAGAGAGAATGGGTTTATTAGTTCCTTTCCTGGGGTTTTACAACAAAAAAGCTAGACATGTCTCTTGTTGTGACATTTAAAGTGCAGTCCTTCCTGAAGATAAAGGAATGAACTAGGTGGCTTCTAATTCTAATCTGTAGAAACCTTTGTCTTAGGGCACCTGGGTGGCTCTGTCATCCGAGGTCATGATCGCAGGGTCCTGGGATCGAGCCCTGCATCAGGCTCCCTGCTCGGCAGGAAGCCTGCTTCTCTCTCTTCCCACTCCCCCTGCTGGTGTTCCCTCTCTCGCTGTGTCTCTCTCTGTCAGATAAGTAAAGTCCTTTAAAAAAAAAAAAAGAAAAAAGAAATCTTTGTCTTTTTGTCCCGTAGTTGGCTCTGGAACCGGACTCTCCCTGTACGTTCCTCTCTGCAGGTGAAGATGCGGTTGTCTTCACCATTGACCTCAGACAAGACCGGCCAGCTTCGTAAGTACAGCAGTAATGTTTTTACAGAACTGGATCTCTTGGCCTTGAAAATACCCCACCTGTCCTAGGTAATATCCATGTGTCTGGCCCATCCGAAGGGTCCCTCCGTGCCTGTTCAGAGAAGCAGGTTGAGGGTTGAGCGCTGCTTCCCTTCTTTGTTGTGGTTGGTCTGCTGCTATTCGGTCTACCTTCTTTCCTAAAACAAGCTTCGGCTGTCTTCTGTGCCGCCTGTAATCACAGGGCGATCTCCTCTCCATGCACTTGGGCGCCGCTCCGCTCCACTCGCCCACAGGAAGCACATTACTCTGCAGAGCAGCTTAGCCATACGGTCTGATGGAGTTTTCAGTTCAATTATGTATAGAAACGTGTAAGCAAAGGACAAGTCTTGCGCGAAAATATTAGTGCCTGTAATAGTCTGTCATAACAGTTTCTTTTTACATGAATTTGAGACTCCTAGTTAATCGCATCACTCCTCAGCCGTGTGATGTCCCGTAAAGAACAGAGCATCTTACTTGGATCTGGACAGACCTGGGTCAGATTGCCCCTCAGGCACCGCTAACCATTCTGGACCGCCGTTTCTCCAGCCTTAACTTGGGGCATAACCAATCAGTATTTCCGTCTGTGACCTCCTTGAGTGTTTTTGATAATGTCCTTGCTGCCCCAGCGTAGTGTCCGGCTCCACATTTGGAACTGATTACATTATAGCTGCTAGTTAGTTTAGTTGTAAAAATTTTAATTCTTCTTATAATAAGTAAATCTATCTTACTTTAAAAATTCAAATAATAAAGTATATTGACAGAATGTAAATGCTGTCTCGTGCACACCTCTCTGCCCCCACTTTTCTGGCTATTGGTGGCCACTGTGAAAAATTTTGGAATACCTTTCCAATCCTGTTTGTATACTTTTATGTATCTTAAGATATATATATACAGTTTCCCTCGTAAATGGGATTAAATGTACATACGTATAAATACACACACGTAGTCCCTTGCAGTTTGCTTTCTTCATGTGGAAACATGTTTTAGAGATCTTTCTACATCCGACCATGAAGGTCTATTTAACCATGGTAGTTAAAGCAGTGGTTTATTATAACAGTTTATTTAATTGCTACCTTGTTAATGAGTTATCTACATTATTTATGGTCTCATTAGTGTTAAAACTTAAAACAAGTCGTGTATGTCATTTCCAGTGTTAACTAAGGGATGTTAATGATTTACAAAACATACGAGTAGAAGATAAGCTAATTTAGGAAAGACAGTCTCACGGTTGGTTATTATTAGACTTTTGTTTTTCTTTATTTTTTAAGATTTTATTTATAAGAGAGAGAGGGAGCCCGACGTGGCTTGATCCCAGGATACTGGGATCTTGACCTGAGCAGAAGGAGCTACTTTAACTGACTGAGCCACCAGGTGCCCCTTGTTATTTTCTTTCTTTAGTTCCAGAGGGGAGGGGAAGCTCAAAGATGCAACCAATGGGCTAAGTTTGTTTGGTCTGCTCTGATAGAGAGTTGTGAAACAGAGTGGGAGCTTACCCTGTGCGCCAGCTCATAGGAAAACCACTGTTAGATCACAAGAAGTCGGAGACCATGTCGTGGGCAAAACAGATGACTTGGGCAGATTACTGAATTTGGAATGAAATGACAGAAGCAGTGGCTCCGGATGCAAGCACTGACGGGTGGGCTAGAAATTTAAAGAGGGAATATAGGAGAAGCTTGAAGGAGGAGAAGGCCCAGATTCTGGATTCGGGGAAATAAGAGACTGTGAACTTTCAAGAAGTTTTTGCTTTAGGGGCTGAAGAAGTAGTAGAAAGTTTGACTGAGGTGGGGGCCCGCATGTAAGGTCATGGTTGGAAAGTCCAACTGTGTTTATGTGTGAAGCTAGTGTGTGAACATCCACACATCAGAGGCATCCTTGTGTGAAGCTGGCTTAATGGGAACTTCTCTTTTGTGTATTTATGATAGCTAAGGCTCTGGAAGCTGGTGAGACTGGCTGACATTTTTAGGAAAAGAGTTGGGTTTGGAGCTGTGGGTGGGATAGTCCTTTAGCCAGCGGAAGCCCGTTTGAAATACTCTTCAGAGGACTTCTTCGCCCTGATCTGTAGTTATTTTTCCCTTTTTGTTGGAACATACCTGCTCACTAAAAGTAAGACTGATGAATCACATTTGTACCCCTGAAACAAATAATACATTATTGAATTATTTTTAAAAATGCAAATTTTAAGGCAAAATTTGGTAAGTTTGTTTCTTATGCTTTCATGTGCTTCCTCCTCCTGATATGAAAAAAATATTTTTCTTTTCACCTGCTGCCATGATTAATCATTTTTATAGCCAGCTCTCTGGAAACCCCATGGTACTCTGCATTTATCCATTGGGAGAGAATTTTTTGTTTCCGATGAGTACATTGAGGCATTAGAAAGATCGAGCTCTTTGTCAGGATTACAGCGTGGCAGAGCCCTGTCTCGTAATCTGTCTCTTCAGTTTCTTCCTTCTGCTTCCACATGGTCAGCCTTATGTTTGTCTGCCTCTTTCCTTCTGAAAATCCACATTGCTGAGAAAATGAGATGATCTTGTGAAGAGCAGCAGCATCTGCTTTTCCCCGACTGAGACCTGATTCGAGCTGCCTCTCCTCTGTGCTAGTTTTGTTCCTTAAACTCAGTTTGGATATGTTTTCTACCTTGTGTTTTTGAGGGTTGTGAATGTGTGTGTTTTCCTTAATGACATTCATTTTCATGACTTTTATGCACTGTTTCTTTTTTCAAGATTTTATTTATTATTTATTTGAGGGACTGCATGCGAGCACGTAAGTTAGGGGGCAGGAGGGGCAGAGGGAGAGGGACAAGCAGGTTTGATCCCAGGACACTAGGATCATGACCTGAGCTGAAGGCAGACGTTAACTGACTGAGCCGCCCAGGCGCCCCCACGTAGTGCTTCAGTGAAAAGCTGCCGAGATTTTAAAATCAAGTAAAATCTCTCCACTTTGCTTAGAGCAGTTCTAGACTGGAGGGACTTTGACCATGCAGAAAAGATGCTAAAATCATTTCTTTACAAAGAAACTCGTTGTCATGGTTATATTTCTTTCAGTTTCCATAACAACAAAATGCACAAAACCGTAGAATTAAAAACGAAAGCTGGAACCCAGCCCTTTCCTTCCCTGTCGATGCGTTAATCTCTGTGATAGCATATTCCACTGGCTGGACTCTTGGATTCAGGAGAAGTATTCATAGTGCCACCCTTAAGCTGGGACAGATAGGGCTGTTTAGCCAGAATCTTCTGGCTAAAACTAAAATTTGAGTGACTTTTACTCAGGACCCCAAAGACCTAAGGATCGCCCTTTTTTTTTGTGGTACAACCAGAGGAGTAATTTAGAGATGATTTTCCAGTTCTAGAAATAGCTGCCTCCATACGAATCTCTCCTCACCTGCTTCAGATAAAGGAAGAATGCTGCTTTCCTCCGGGCCGTCCCGTCCTAGAGCTGAGGCTTGTCATTTTTCCATGTGCATTTTTAGAGCTGGCTTGTAAGTGACACTTCTGTGGAATCTGGGAAGTAGATTCTTTTCTTTCTTTCTTTCTTTTTTTTTTTTTTAAAGATTTTATTTATTTGGGAGAGAGAGAAAGAAGGAGGGCCCAGGCAAGGGAGAGAGGGACACGGGGAGACGAGAAGCAGGCTCCCCGCTGAGCAGGGAGCCCGACTCCGGGCTCCATCATGACCAGAGCTGAAGGCAGACCTTGACTGACTGAGCCACTAGGAGCCCTCGGTGCCCCTAGGACGTGGATTCTAACCTTAAGGTCTTTTCTGGCCACTGTTTTTATGATTCATCCTCCTCTTGCTCCCTGCTCCCAGATGGATTGGGAGGATGTATTTATGTCGATGGAAAATGTGGGTGTGTCGTCTGTTTAATGATAGCTTCCCATCGTGTCGGACTCCGGCTAACCCGACACTACCTGAGAAGCTGTACTTTCGTATACTTTAATTTACACGTCTTGAGGAATACCAGAAAATGACTTCACTACACTTTTGTTTTTCCTTCCCCAAGGTAGCATTTATTAAATATATGTGGGGGTGATTTTTGTTTTTTTCTTGTTCCAGTGTTCAAAACAAAACCGCTTTTTTCTTGCTTTCACAGTGAGAATCTGGTCTTCTCTTTTTTTTAAAGATTTTGTTTATTTATTTGGCAGAGAGACACAGCGAGAGAGGGAACACAAGCAGGGGGAGTGGGAGAGGGAAGAAGCAGGCTTCCTGCCGAGCTGGGAGCCCATTGCGGGGCTCCATCCCAGGACCCTGGGATCATGACCTGAAGGCAGATGCTTAACAGTCGACTGAGCCACCCCGGCGCCCCAAGAATCTGGTCTTACTAGCTGTGTCTGCATTACTCCCTGTGCTCTCTATTGTCGTGACCATCGGGTCTTTTAGAGAATGTAACTTTTACACTCTTCTACTCTTGAAGGAAACTGGTGGTGACAAAAGAAAAGGAGAAGAAAGTGGGGCTGTATACGATCTACGTGAATCCTGCCAGTACCCACCAGTTTGCAGTGGGGGGACGAGATCAGTTTGTAAGGTGAGTCTGGCTCTTTTGTGTTAAGACTTAGAGACTGATGCATTGGGGACCGCCAGGGGTCCTTTGTGGCCCACGAGTATGGGCTCGGAATCCATTAACCACCGTCTTGAACTTTTTACCCTCTTCCAAAGAGCTTAAGCTTCTTCTGAGGCATTCTGTTCCGTGATGTAGCAGTGGGAATTCCTGAGGGGTAGCTTACCATATTACAGAGATCGTCAAGTTCTTTTTTTTTTTAAAGATTTTATTTACTTGAGACAGAGCTTGCAAGAGAAAGCATGGAGCGGGTTTGGTGGGGGGGTGGGGCACAGACGGAGAAGCAGACTTCCTGCTGAGTAAGGAGCCTGATGGTGGGCTGCATCCCAGGACCCTGGGATCATGACCCGAGCTGAAGGCAGATGCTCCAGCCACGTTTTAAAGAAGTTTGATGAATTGACCAAGGTCCCCATATAGCAGCTGTGACTTAAATCTGGGTTTACTAGTAATCAGTGTATTAGTAAATATTTTCCACCATTTTTCATATATAAATTAACATGTACTAGGAATTTTGAAGTCTGGCTTCAGATACAGAAATGATGTGAGTGGGAGTACTCAGTGTGAGCTCTGGATTTTTGACTCCCACTGTCTTGAACCAGTTTTCCTTCTCCTTAGTGATATCTTTGTTACTGTGAATGTTTATTGTAACACAGGCTGTTGAGGCATATCCTAAGGAAAAGAGTTCAGAGCTTCAGTCCCCATGTGTATCACTTAGTTTCCTTCTGGCCCTTAGTCACAAACTGTATCCCCTCCCTACCCAGTTGGCCTATTTGACTCTGTTTCTCTGGTTATACTCTCCCGCTTTGCCCAGGGATCATCGGTTTGAGAAGGAGGAGGGAGAGGATCGCTAGAAAAATGAGTGACTTTTTTGCTTTTCTGATTGGGGTGGGGGGTGAAAAGCATTATTTTTCTTTTAAAATAAGAGCACTTTTTTTTTTTCCATAACTGGATTCTGAAATTAATCTCACTGATACATATCATGGGGTTAGAGGATTATTTAGAAATACATGAAAGATGACCTTCCCTTGTTCAAGAATCCTGCCACAAGAGAATTAGACAGCGTTGTGCCTGTTTCCTGTGTCCCTTGCGTTCCAAATTCTTCTCCTTTATTCACCAGTAGTAAATACGTAGGAATAGTGTTTGTTTTTTTTTTTTTTTTTAATAAGCTATTGATCGAAAGGGTTATAGTTGTCAGGTGCTGCCTCCTCCATATAAAGCATTTACTGAAATTCCTGGTTTGGATTTCCTGCTTAGTTAGAGCTTTGGATTGCTTGAGAAGTCTGTATCTGTAGATAATCCAACCACTAGGTCCTTGATGTTTGGAGGAGAATAGAGCAGTTGGCTTTATCCAGAGCTGCATTTGATGATGCCTTAATCCAAAGCTGATAATGTTGCCAGGGTTAGACTAAGGCTGGAAATCAGTGTCAACATTTTAGCAGGCTCCCTGCTAAGCAGAGAGCCTGATGTGGGGCTCGATCCCAGGACCCTGGGATTATGACCTGAGCCGAAGGCAGAGGCTTTAACCCACTGAACCGCCCGGGCGCCCCGGATTTTCTGTCTGTTATCAACTCAATAGCCTCTGTCCCTTTGTATATTGCAGATTTTTAGCAGATGTACACTGTTCACTTGGCATGTGTAGATTTGGAGGCACACTGACCCCGTGCAAGTAGGTGGTCCTTCGAGCACCCTAGCTCTTCTCTGACATTAGGCTCGTTCAGTTTCTCTGGCACCTTTTCAGTTCAGCCAGTTGAATGTTTTGGGATTTCCCCTTTCTTTCTTTCTTTTTTTTTTTTTTTAAAAGAATTTATTTATTTGACAGAGATCACAGGTAGGCAGAGAGGCAGGCAGAGTGGGGGTTGGGGGGAAGCAGGCTCCCTGCTGAGCAGAGAGCCGGATGTGGGGGTTCGATCTCAGGACCCTGGGATCATGACCCAGGCAGAAGGCAGAGAGGCTTTAACCCACTGAGCCATCCAGGCGCCCCGGATTTCCTCTTTCTGATTATTTCTTTGAAGGGTCCTAAAGAGCTCATCTTCCAGTACAAATCTGAAAACATTTTTGATGAATATTTTGTATCATGACACCATTAGCTTTCATTCCTAGCCTGAAGGAATTCCTTCAAGGGAATACAGAGAAATTGCTTACTCATTCTCAAGGCCTTTGCATTATGAATACTGAATTTTGGTTTAGTATTGTGAAGAAGCATTTAAAGGAAGCCTAGAGAGATTTGCTTTTTGGCCTATAGCCAAAAAAGGGGTGGGGGAAGAAAGGAAAAAGTAGGTAAATGGAGGTGGTGGAGGTGTGGGTGCCTACAACTGATCCTACTTAGGTAGGATTAGGTTTACGAATTGACGTGAGTGAGGAAAAGGAGAAAATACCAGATGAATGAATCCTGGTGTGTTGACATGTAAATATATTGGTAAAGGATTTGGTATAGGCCCTGGCTGATCAACACTCAATAAATAGTCCCTTTGCTTTTCTGTCCTTAGGCCGATATCAGCAACACTGAGAGAACGCTAGATTAAGGGCAGGGGGAGGTGGTGGGTGGGCTGGGGTCGGGGCGGGGCGGGGTGGGGGTGGAGGAAAGAGAGAGGCTTAAGGTAACAAGCTAATGGGTGCGTGAAGGCCTGTGGAGATGCCGTAAGGGTGTTGAGACTGTGCTGAAACCACGCTGGATTTGAAGGGCATGGGAAGAATGACTGTTGTGAAGATGTCACTCTTTCTCAGCTTGATCTGTTGATTCAGTGCGATTCCAGTAAAAATCCCAGCAGTTATTTTGTGGATGGTGATAAACTGATTTTAGAATTTATATAGAGAGGCAAGAGATCTGTAATAGCCAACACAGTGCTTGCTTCGGCAGCACATATACTAAAATTGTAATAGCCAACACAGTATGGAAGGGGAAGAACAGAGTTGGAGGACTGATACCCCCAGCTTCAAGACTTCCCATAAAGTTGTAGTCATGGAGACAGTGCAGTATTGGCAGAAGAAGAGACGAGTAGATCAGTGGAACAGCGCAGAGAGCCCTACATTGACACACGTAAATGTAGTCGAAGTATCTTTGACAAAGGAGCACAGACAGTACAGTGGAGCAGCAGGCTCTGCTTGCGGTGCTAGAGCGGCTGGGCGGCTACACGTGGAAAATGGAATCTAGACAGACCCTACACCCTTCACAAAAACTGACTCGGACTGATCACAGACCTAAAAGTAAAACCCCAACCTATACAACTTATATAAGATCGCATAGGAGAAAACCTGGATGACCTTTGGTATGGTGGTGGCTTTTATTTTGATTTAATAAATTGTTTTCCGGAATGTCCAGTCACGGCTCTGTTCATGCATCTTCACTGGCAGCTCGGGCACCTCCCCGCTCGGGGCTGCTGGCGGAAGCTCCCTGAGCTCTGTGCTCTGTGCTCTGAGACCAATTCAGTCAGGATTTCGCTGAGGAGTTCCTGAAAGGCTGCCCTGGCCAGAGGATGTCGCCTCCTTAGTCTCTAAGAGACAACAGCTAGAGTGACAAGCTTAGAGTTGGGAACTTCCTTATAGAGTTAGTCACATTTTGGTTTGTCACACAAGACCAGGTTACTGAGATTGTCCCAGACTTTGCCTTTGGACCACTTCTTTTTGGCTTTGCCCCCAGATTTGTTCACTGGGCCTTTGTCTTTTTTGATCGGCTTTCCGGCATCTTCCTTCTGGTCCTTTGGAGGTGTTGGGAGGCTTGGAGCGCAGCGGCCACGCCTGGAGCCTTGCTGAGACGTTGGACAGAAAGTGGTGATGCCTTTTTAGATATGATTCCAGCAACATGATTTGTGAAATAGTTGATAAGGTACACTACGTTAAAATGAAAAACTTCTCTGTGCAAAAGAATCTGATGACAAATCACAGGTTGGGATTAAGTACTTGCAAAAGGCATATCTGATATAAGACTGTTACGTAAAATACACGAAGAGCTCTTAAAACTCGACAAGAAAACAGTTCAATTAAAAAATGGGTCCAAGACCTTAACACAGACACCTTGCTGAAGAAGGTAGATAGATCGCAAATAAATATGTAAAAGCATGTCCTCGGTCATCAGGAAAATGCATACTAAACGACGAGATACTGCTCCCGAACACTGACAACAGCAGATGCTGGCTGGGACGCGGAGCCACAGGAACTCTCATTTATTGCTGGTGGGAGTGCGAGACGGGACAGCCACACCGGAAGCCAGTTGGTGGTTTCACACAAAACTAAACATGATATTCGTGCACCATCCAGCAGCCGCGCTCCTTGGTGTTTGCCCAGTGGAGCGGAGAAGTACGTGCGCTTGGACACCTGTACACGGATGTGTGGAGCAGCTTTCTTCGCTGTTGGCAAAACTTGGAAACAACTGTGGTGTCCCTGAGTTGGTGAATGGATAAACCGGTACATCCAGATGCTGGACCAGGATTCAGTGCTCGAGAAGAAGTGAGCCGTCAAGACATGAAGACACAGAGGACCATAAAGTGCGTGTTACTAACTTTAAAACATGCCAATCTGATATACTATATGATTCCAAGCATATGACATTCAGGAAAAGGCAAAAAACTATGGACGCGATAAAAATGCTAGTGCTTTTTAGGGGTGGGGCGGGGAAGAGAGGAACAGGCAGAGCACAGAGGATTTTCAGGGCCCTGAAAATGCTCCGTATGGTATCATAACAATGGATCTGTGTCAGACATTTGTCTAAACCTGTAGAAAATGCATCAGGAGCAAAAGCCCAGGTGGTCACAGGTGTGTCAGTGTAGGTTCATACTTGGTAAAAGCCAACAAAAAACAATTCTGGTGAGGGGTGTTGATAGTGTTGAGGTGATGTGTGTGCGGGCAGAGACTGAGGGAAACCCCTGCCACCCCCGGATAGTTTCGTAAACCTAAACCTGCTGAAAAGAAAAAGCCACCATTGGGTGGCTCAATGGGTTAGAGTCTCTGCCTTCGGCTCAGATCATGATCTCAGGGTCCTGGGATCGAGCCCCGCATCGGGCTCTCTGCTCCTCGGGGAGCCTGCTTCCTCCTCTCTCTCTCTGCCTGCCTCTCTGCCTACTTGTGATCTCTCTCTGTCAAATAAATAAACAAAATCTTAAAAAAAAAAAAGTCTCTGATATATTTTTTAAATATCAAGAGCCTGTTCTATGCTTAGAAAGTAGGGGAATAATTCGTATTCATCTTTGTATCCCACTGTCTAGCACAGGAGCTGGCAAATTCTACTGCCTGTTTTGTTTTATTTTCTTTTTAAGTTTTGAGAGAGAGCGAGCAAGCAGGAACTGGGGAGGGATAAGGGGAAAGGGACAGGCTGACTCCTGGCCGAGTCGGGAGCCTGATGCAGGGCTCCATCCCAGGACCCTGAGATCATGACCTGAGCCAAAGTCAGATGCTTAACTGAGCCACACAGATGCCCCTATACTGCCTGTTTTTTTATAAATAAAGTTTTATTGGAACACAGCCATGGCCATTTATTTACATATTATCCAAGGCTGCTTTCATGCTACAGTGGCAGAGTTTGGTAGTTGTGACAGGGACCAGATGGCCTGCCGGCTTAAAACATTCCCTGTCTTACCATTTCAGATCAAGTTTGCCAACCCCCAGCCTAGCGTCCTATCTAGAGTATAGTAGGTTTTTCTTAAATAGTTAGGGAAGAGAGGGGAAGGAAGGTAAGGGTTTGCTCAGAAAGAGGAAGAGCGTGGGGCGCCTGGGGGGCTCAGTGGGTTAAGCCTTTGCCTTTGGCTCAGGTCATGATCCCAGGGTCCTGGGATCAAGCCCCGAGTCGGGCTCTCTGCTCAGCGGGGAGCCTGCTTCCTCCTCTCTCTCTGCCTGCCTCTCTGCCTACTTGTGATCTCTGTCAAAGAAATAAATAAAATCTTTAAAAAAAAAAAAAAAAGAGGAAGAGCAGAGAGCCTTACATACCGAGGAACACCGAATGGCCATACACCAAAATATTGAATACTTAAATATGTTTTACTAATTTGCTGACTTAGAGAGTTTATGGTGGCTTAGTGATATTTAAGAGCTGTTGATTAGGCTCTGTTTACATCAGATGATCAGCTGCTGTGTTTGCTGAGGAGGAGTACTTGGCAGTAGCAGTCTCCTGTTTGTCTTTTTTCGGGGTTCACTTAGCAGACATTTCTGGACAATTCTCTCTCTTTTTTTTTTTTTTTTTAAAGATTTTTATTTATTTATTTGACAGAGAGAGATCACGAGTAGGCAGAGAGGCAGGCAGAGAGAGAGAGAGGAGGAAGCAGGCTCCTGCTGAGCAGAGAGCCCGATGCGGGACTCGATCCCAGGACCCTGAGATCATGACCTGAGCCGAAGGCAGCGGCTTAACCCACTGAGCCACCCAGGCGCCCTCTGGACAATTCTCTTAATGCAGGACGTTAAGCAGGAAGTTGTGGGGAACACAGACATGTATTGATTCATTCCTCCGTTCCTCCCGCACTTACTGAGCACCCTAGTGCTAGCCCACAGTTAAATAGACCTCGCCTTTGAGGAACATTCTGGAGAAACAGGTATATTAAGGATAGAAACTGTGAAGTACATGCCCAGGATTACTCCACTGCTAAGCAGCAGAGTCAGTGTTTGACCTCAGACTCCTTAAACATGGGAGAAACCACTTCTCCACGCTGTTCTTTTTCACAGAGGAAATCCTCAAACCCAACGGGACATGAGGATGGCGGGTAGAGGGGCCACTGCGGTAGAGGTAGGACAAAGGCTGTGACACGTGACACAGTGTGTTCGAGGAAGCCTCGCTCTTTTCTGCTTGTTCTGGTATAATGTACAGGTTCTTGGAGAAGAGGTGGAGAGTCCTAAGAGATGGAATTTGGACTTTATTTCGGAGAAAAATACAGAATCACTGGAGAGATTTCAAGCGGGGAATTTGCATAAAATGTTGCATTTTAGAAAAATGCTGGCAACAGCATGAGCAAGGAAGTCACTTAGAAGGATACTGCAAATAACCTAGGCCAAACCTCCGTCTACGTCATGGTTTCCCTGTAGAGTCAGAGGAGAACTTCAGACCAAAGCTCCGGGGAGTGTCAGCGTTGAAGAGAGAAAGACCGACCAGCTCGTGGACGCCGGGAGGGAGTGGTTGGCCACCGCCCGAATGGTGTCCAGAGGAGAGGGAGAGGCCCAGAGAGTGGCCTGTGGGTGGAGGCTGTCGGGCCACGGGTGACTCGGGCCTGGGAGTTCTCACCAGCGGGTTGAGGGCCCAAGCTAGCTGGGAATGGATGGAGAAGGGAGCCGGAAACGACGGACAGCACTGCGCGCAGGTGGCTTGTTTCAGTACTTGGCCTCTGAGAGGGAAGGACAGACAAGCAAGAGTGGGAAGTCAGGAGAGGGAGGGAGGGTGTTTGGGAAATGGGCAGACAGGCACGAGGGACAGGTCGAGGACTGCACTGGACGTCGGGCCTCAGAGCGGGGAAAGCACAGCTGTGGAGAGGCGCGCCGAGATGGGGGACGTGCACCGGCGGCGGCTCGTTCCTCCCGAAGGCCCCGCACCTGACGGGGGACCTGGCTGATGACATCTGTCCTAGGTGTCGGAATGGAGGGTCAGAGTGTGGCTCACAGAGATGAGGAGGGGTGACAGGGGTTGGGTGGGTGTGAAGGCAGGAGGAAAGCGGTCTTGAGGAGATCCTGGCGGGGGCGGGGGGTGTAGTCGTCACGGTGAGGAGCGAGAGGGCGAACGGGCCAGCTTAGAGGCCAAGACAGGCTGGAAGACCCACGGACTTCTAGAAGCCTGGCCTCTGTAGCAGTAAAGGCTGTTGGGGAACTTTCAGTGGAAATAAACAGCGCTGAGAAGCTGAGAGGAGCGAGAAGCCGCTCGGGTTCCCGTGCTGGAGGGCTCCCGCTTGAACCGGGGAGGGTCCGGGTGACAGTCGGGATTCGGAAGGGCCGGGAGAGGAGGGCCTTCCGGGAAGAGTGGGAGCCGGAAGCCCAGTGCCGTGGCCTTCATCTGACCTGACGGCCGGCTCCCGGCTCTGCTGCCCTGCTTTGCAGTGATCCAAGGGATCAGTTTGTAAGTTTGGGGGTTTTTAAAAAATTTTTAAATTTTTTTTTTTTTGGACAGAGAGAGTGAGGGAGCGCACAAGCAGGGGGGAAAGGAGAGGGACAAGCAGGCTCCCCCCTGAGCGCAGCGAGCCCCATGTGGGACTCCCTGGGATCAAGACCTGAGCTGGAGGCAGATGCTTAATGACTGAGCCACCCAGGCGCCCTGGGCGTTTGTTAAATTTTAACATTTTATTGTTTCTTCCGTTACAGGATTTACGACCAGCGGAAAATTGATGAGAACGAGAACAATGGAGTGCTCAAGAAATTCTGTCCTCACCACCTGGTAAGATTCACGAGGGGCCAGTGGTTCCCAGCTTTCCTAACTCAAGCCCAGGGCTGTCCCCAGAATCGTTGGCATGGAGTTGCTTGGACTTTCGAGTCCGTTCCCTGGATTTGAGTCCCGGCTCTGCCACTTACCAGCTTTGCGATCTTGGGCAGTCACTTTACCTCTCTTAGCCTAGGTTTTCTTGGTCACAGAGTGTAGAGATAAAGGTCATCGCCTTGCCCCGAGATGGTAAGGCCAGAGGACAGAGTGTGTCTGTCCCATGGCTCACACACAGAAAACCACCAGCAGGAAGCCCTCTCCCCTGAGCTGGCCACGTTTCACTCGTTGTACTCCTGTCTCTGCCTCTGCCCCTCTCTCTCTCTCTCTCTCTCTCTCTCTCTCTCTGGGAGAAGATAGAGGGGAGTTTGAAGGAAAACCTGTCTCCTGAAGGTTGTGTAACGAGGGGCGGGGGTGGGGCATCAGTCAGTATCTGCTCCTTATTGCAGGTGAACAGTGAGTCCAAAGCAAACATCACCTGTCTTGTGTACAGCCACGACGGCACAGGTACGTGAGCAGGGCCCAGCTCCTCGGCTGGCACGCCCCTCTGTCTGGGGAGCTGCGGAGCCCGCGGGGCGTGTGCCCTCCAGCGCTCACCGCTGTGCTCTGGCTCCCCTGGAGCCGCCGGGGCCTGGCTGCTGAGGCCCGGCGCGCAGTGGGAGGCTGTCGCAGGCGAGCCTCGAGGGGCCGGCGCCGCCCGCAGAATGCCGCAGATGAGGCTCGCAGTGCCCGTCCCGAAGCCCAGGCTCCTTCCTGAGCAGGTGCTTATGCCTGTGGCAGTGTCATTCCTGCCTTCACGGGTGTGATGTTCCCGAGCATCCTGCCGCCCTTGGGCCGGCAGCGGTTCTCGGTCCGCCCTGGACGCCTGACCTGCCTGCTGCTCCAGCGGAGCGAGATGGGCGCTCTGGCTGGGTGTTAGGAGGGGGCGCTCCCGGCGAGAAGCTGCACCCCAGCCCCCACTCCTGGTCCCAGCTCTGTTTCAGCCTTTGCCTTCACTGCTGTGTGCTTACTCTTGGCAGAGCTCCTGGCCAGCTACAACGACGAAGACATTTACCTCTTCAACTCCGCTCACAGCGATGGGGCCCAGTACGTGAAGAGATACAAGGGCCACCGGAATAACGCCACGGGTAAGCTCGTCCCCCTAGCCGCCGGGGTTGGCCGAGGGACTGCAGCGTGTCGTTCCGGCTGCACGGACAGGACGGGGCTGCCTGTCAGGGCCGTGAGAGGGTGTCCCTCATCGGGCTGCAGCTTCCGTGGGCGTGCTGTGCTCAAGCACAGTGGCCCGGAAGCCTCTCTCACTGCGGGGGTGGGGCCTCGATCAGGCATAAGAAGACATGAGTGAACGTGGTTTTCTCGTGATCTCAGGTAATGGGGTGCCTGGGTGACTCAGTGGGTTAAGCCTCTGCCTTCAGCTCCGGTCAAGATCCCGGGGTCCTGGGATCAAGCCCCGCATTGGGCTCTTTGCTCAGCAGCGAGCCTGCTTCCTCCTCTCTCTCTGCCTGCCTCTCTGCCTACTTGTGATCTCTGTCAAAAAAATAAATAAATAAAATATTTAAAATAAATAAATAAATGAATATCTCAGGTAACTTCAGGCTTAACAGGCTGTTAGGGAGTCTGGGAGAGCCCTCCTCAGTCTGGGGCACTGTATTGCCTGAAACCAGGGGTCGGGAGGAGTGAGGAGCTTTTGGCTCTAGGGCGGGAGGGGGCAACACATCTTCAGAACGAGGCGGGGACGGAGGCCTGGTGCCAGGGCCTCGTCCCCAGGCTGCGGTGAAGAGGGGCCGTGTGTGTTGTGTTTGTGGTCCCTGAGCTCGGCGGCGCCCCAGAGTCACCTGCCAGTCTTTTAAGGCCTGGCTTCTGTCCCCAGACATTCTGGTTTAATTGGGATTGGCTGCAGCTTGATAGGGGTTTTTTAAAAGCTCCCTGTGTGCCACCAGCATACGGAAGAGCTGGGGTGGCCGCTGCTCCTTGTCCTCACCACCCCTAACAGGTACCCGTCGTAAGTTTGACTTGGGGAGAGCAGTGACTTGTCCTTTTTCTTCTGAGCTGGTGAGGCGGGCCGGGAACCAGTGCTTGGAAGGTAGTCCTCGGGCGGAGAGAAGCTGAGTGCGGTCCCATGACCGCCGTGGCGCCGCACAGGGGTGCTGGGATGCGCGGCTTCTCTTAGTCATTTCAGGGGCCGGAGCCGTGTCCTTGAGAGTCTCGGTAGCAGGCACAGTTCCCGTGCCTCTGACGGCGGCGGCGGCCTAGCCCGCCCTCATTCTCAGGCCTGCTGGCAGCCCGGGAAGCCCTCACTGACCCAGGGTGATCCTCGGGCATAGACAGGTTTGCCTGGGCGTCGGCAGAGCTGGGGTGACTCAGCCTGGGACAAGTAAGGCATTAGTGAGGCTGGAGGTGCTCTGCAGGGCGGAGACCACGGGGGCCGAGGCTGCTGCTGGGGGACTGCAGGCCCTCAGCCCCGTGGAGCCCTGCGGGGGATCGGAAATCGTTTCTGGGACTGGTGTGATTTTTGGCCTCTAATGTACACACAGCCCCTTGATTTGTTCTGTGAAAGTGAGAGGACTTCTTTGGCTCTTAGCTGACTTAGAGTCTGTGAATAACTCAGGTCCCCATGAGGTAAATATACACAGGCCCGATGCCAGCTCTCCAGTGGTTTGTTCCGTCCTTTATCATTTCAGTAAAAGGCGTCAATTTCTACGGCCCCAAGAGTGAGTTTGTGGTCAGCGGCAGTGACTGCGGGCACATCTTCCTCTGGGAGAAGTCGTCCTGCCAGATCGTCCAGTTCATGGAGGGGGACAAGGGAGGCGTGGTGAGTATGCCGCGTGGGGCTGCCAGGCTCCCTGCTCTCCTGCCTGGAAGGTAGGTCCCAGCAGGCCCGCGGCGCCGCGGCTCAGGTCCAGCCGGCGCAGTGACGGCAGGGGTCGTCCGGCGCTGCCGAGGTTTTGGTGGGATCTTGTCTCCCTTTTTCTGTCTTCTGCCCCTCTAAAGCATGCTTTATTGAGGAGAGAAAGGGAGAGAACCTCTGGTTTGAATGAGGGATCTCGAGGCAGACGCCTTTTCTAAACGAAAAGCGCTGGAGTTCGAGGCGCTCCACCCTGCGCCGAGCCAGAGACGCTCGCGAGGCTCATGCCTCTTCCCCGATGGGGTGCGAAGTAGTGATCTTGACTAGCTCCTGGCTCGGCGGATATAAGCTAGAAGGGCCCAATGGGGACAGAGCAAACACGGCAAAAAAAATTTTTTTTCATTTTTTAGAATTTTTAAAATTTATTTTTAAATAATGACTGAGTGGCCTGCTTTGCCTGTCCTTTGACCTGCAGGCTGCCTTCCCAGAGGCTGGGCAGAAAAGCAGCACGGGGACCCTGAGTGGGGGAGTGAAGCGTGGTCTGCTTCTGTGTGCATCTAGCTAACCATATATTTCTTTCCTTTTGAGACCCAGAGTTAGGAAGGGGGTCGAGTGGCTTCCTAGCGTAAGGTTCTCAGATGGCCGAGGAGAGGCGGTGCGGCAGACATGGTGCCGATCGCCGTAGGCAGACTGGTGCAGGGCCTCTGGGGAGCGGCCGAGCTGGCTCGGCTTCTCTCCCACTTGGTTCCTTCTGCGCTCCGCGGGGCTGCAGAGCGCCCGGCCGTCTCCGTGGGCTCATCCTGAGAGCGCAGCGGAGTGTAGAATGGTTTGTTGCTGTTGCGCTCCTTTTCCTTGTGTGTTTCTTGCCCTGCTGTGAAATCATTTCAGGTTGTTTTCTGGTTTTGTCTAAATTCTGGGGACCTGGGGCCAGGACAGATCCAAGGCTTCCACGGCCTGCACGTACATGGAGAGGGGTCCCGAGCGGGAAGGTGTGTCTCACGGTTGCCTGCTTCATGTCCTGCTCTCCCCTAGGTCCTCTTCTGTCATCGGCAGTGGCCACACTAAAACACCGGAGTCCTCATGAGAGTTCTGCAGTAGGCAGGTAGTCAGAAGGAAGGCACAAAGGGCCATTGGATCCTTTCTAGATCCTAAACTGTCTTGCATTCCATTCCAGAGAGAAGGGGGGCTGTGTGCCCTCCCGCAGGCCAGCCCTTGTCTGTTCCCCTAGCCCACTCTGCAGGCCGGCTTGCTTTCACCTCGGCCAGGCTCGGGGTTGGCGAGGCGTCCAGGCGCTCAGGTGGGGAGGGCACCTGCACGGGATGGGTGGGCCCCAGGCCTGGATTGAGTGGTCCCGAGAGTGAGAGTTAGAGGGATTGTACCCCAAAACAAGGTTCCCAGCTGGGGAGCTTGATGACCTGTGTGCCCTTGCTGGGCCCCTCTGTTCTTTGGGCCTGACTTGCCTGCAGTGGGTCACCAGGCACCGGCCTCTGAAGCAGGCAGAGAGCAGCTCATCATGACGTAGAATTTTAGAACCAGGAGGGGTCTTAGACATTCTTGTCTGCCTTGCCCAGGTTTCTTAAGTCTGGTTTTGGCTCAAACTCGAGTCCTTTCTTTGTTCCCATTCAGGGACGGATGGGGGGATGATGTTGGAAGACAGTCCCTAGTCTCCCAAAGCACTTGGCTGCCCCTTCCCATCCCTGCGTCGCCCAGTCCGGTCCTCTTAAGGCTGGAGCTCTTCGCTCTGCTCAGGCGTGTTACTGACAGGGTAAGTCCTGGCGCTCAGATGGGCCTGGTCCAGAAGCTCTCTGCCAGCGCCCCCGGCAGGCTCCAGCCAAGGTACCGTGTGCTCCTTGTCTGCCTCTCGCCCTTGGCTCTGCCCTCGGGTTTGCCCTCAGCCTTAAGTCCCAAGGAATTTCTCCTCTGTGCGTTCTGAGTTGACTGACCCGCTCAAGCAGAGGTTAGGTCAGAATAGAGCGGAGCAGAGGCTTATCAGGAGGCGGATGGAGGAGCTCAGGTTGGCGTGTGTGAGTGGTCACAGAGCTTTTGATCATATTCTCAGGCAGTGGCGCCCTGTCTAGTGCCTCCTCGTGCTGCACAGGCCAGAAGCTCTTCCCCACTGCCCAAGAGAGCCCCCACACAAACTGGGGATCCCCATGGGGAATGAGAGAAGGAGAAGAGAAGTAGGATTTCTGCTTCATTCTTAGGCTCAGGCTTTAGCTTCATTTTTTTTCTGGAGCATTTTTATTTACTTGTCAAATGGAAGAACGAAGAAGGTTGGAAGTCTGGGTCAGTTTTATTTCCAGTGCCGGCTCCCGTTTCCCTCAGCTGCTCCCCCTGCGTGTGCAGGCCAGGAGGAGGCTGGTCCGGAGAGAAGTGCAGATAAAGGAGGCTTTTTGCCAGGGGTTGTTTTCCTGGCCTACAGGGCAGCTGCAGGGCGGGATGCGATGGGGTGGGGTGGGGGCGGTGAGGAGCGGCTGGGACCACACCCTCTTCCTTTTGGGGCCTTTCCTATCTATCCCTCAGCTGACTCAAAGCCCGAAAATGCTTTGGCAGCTCGACCTGGGACCAGCTCGACCAGTGGCCTTGGGAGCTGCCTGCCTTGCCCTGTCCCACCCCGCCCGACCCTGCCCTGCCGCTCGGAAGGTGATGGGTCAGACAGCAGGGGGCTTGGGTGCCTCCAGAGCAAAGGAGGCTGTCTGAGCCAGAAGCTGGCCCATCTGTGGGAGAACATCTCCCCTGCTTGTGACGGTACCCAGAGGTGGCTGATGCGCACACCAGGGCTGTGGGAAGCTCTCTTCCTGCATTGTGCCACGCTTGAGCGGGCTTTCGGGTGGACAGCAGGGTGCTGAGCCCCGGGGCGCGCAGGGTTCTCAAGCCTCCCCGAGCCTCCCCTACCTCCTCGCTCGCGTGGGCTGCCTCTTCGCAGCCTGTGCCTCCCTCCAGTTCGCCGCAGCACCAAGTGAATGTAATCGTCCCTGGACTGTCTTCTGGGCGTTCAGCGGCAGCTGTTGTTTTCTTCATTTTTAAAAAATTTGCCATTTCGTGAAAGCCTCTGAGAGGCCCCCCACCCCCGGCCCCTGCCCCCCATCTTTGGGCAAGTCGGAGCTGTGGAATCCGGAGTGGATGAGGTCATCTGGACCTCACTGCCTTTTCGCCAAGGCAGCAGTGAGCTTGACCAGTCACCCGCCCACCCCTGGGGCTGTGTCTAGGGTGTGGCCACCCCTGCCTCTGCTTAGGGAATGAGAGAGAGGCCTGGTCTTACACCCCGTCTGTGTCCAGTGTCTCCTCCATCCCCGGGGCCCTGGGCCCACGCTCACGACGGTTGGGCCTGTCTTCCCGGCTCTGCCCCAGCTCTGGTTGAGGATATGTTTGGCTCAAGGTGAGTGGTGGTTTTAAGCCTGTTCCCAACCCGCCTGAGCCTGTGCTTTCCTTTCCCGACCAGGTGAACTGTCTCGAGCCCCACCCTCACCTGCCGGTGCTGGCAACCAGTGGCCTTGACCACGATGTCAAGATCTGGGCACCCACAGCTGAAACTTCCACGGAGCTGACAGGGCTGAAGGACGTGAGTAGCTGACCGTGGGCGTGTGCGTTCCGCGCGTTCCTCGCTGCGTCCTGAGGAGTGTGGGGAGGGGTAGCCACCGGCTGCCCGCCCTTCAGAGGCCCCAGCCGCACACCGCCCCTGCCTGGCCTCAGTGGGCGCTCGGAGAGTGGCCCCAGCGTGGGGTTCCGGGGCAGCTGCAGAGTGCCTGTCGTGCCGGTGGGCCGGGGGCCGGGCGTCCGGAGGAAGAATCGTTCTAGTTCAGGGCTTCCCAGCCTCCCGAGTGGGTGAGCCCGGTCCCTCCTTTCCCGATGTGGTCTCACTCCCCTGCAGCAGCACAGTTTGTCGGGGAGGTTTTCACGGGGATGGAGGCCCAGCCGGGGTGGCCCAGGGCCCCCCCGTCCATGGCCGCCCCGCCCCCGCCCCCTGTTGGGTTCCAGGTGATAAAGAAGAACAAGCGGGAGCGTGATGAAGACAGCTTGCACCACACCGACCTGTTTGACAGCCACATGCTCTGGTTCCTCATGCACCACCTGAGACAGAGACGCCACCACCGGGTAAGCGGCCATGGGAGGCGAGATCCAAGGGCAGTGACTCTCTCCAGGGTAAAACAGTTCAGGGCACACTTACTCGCTACTTTAAAAAGAGATCGGTGGTTGGGTTGGGTGTCCGATCCGTGGTCGTCCAGCCCCACCAGAGCCCTGCTGTGGCCTTGGTAGAACCGCCAGGCAGAACGGGTGGTGTCTGCTTTCTGTTCACCGTCGCCACACACAGAGTGCTGTCCTCGTGAGGCGGGAGCGTGCCAGAGGAGTTGAGAAGAAATAAGTGTCAGGTGACCATCTTTTCATCCTTATGCCTGAGAGGCCTGCGGCAGGGGTTAGCAGACTCTGGCAGTTGGCATGCTGCCTGTTTTTTGCAATAAAGTTTTATTGGAACACAACCATCCCATTCATTCCTGTTGTCTGCTGCCGCTTCCCTGCTGCAACAGCCGCGCCGCGCAGTCGCAGCCGCAGTCGCAGCAGGGTTGTGGCCCGTGACTCTCATAGTTCTTATCTGCCCTTGAAGAAACATTCTGCTGACCCCTGGCCTGCAGCGCCTGGAAGAGAGTTAAGACCGAACAGGCTTGTCCTCCTTCCGGGGCAGTTACTAACAGAGCCTTTCCGTTTCTACAGCGCTGGCGAGAGCCCGGGGTTGGGGCCCCAGACGCCGACTCCGAGGAGTCTCCCAGCTCCTCGGACACATCGGACGAGGACGAGGGCCCCGACCGTGTGCAGTGCATGCCGTCCTGAGGCCTCGTCGCCAGGAGGGGCGGGCTGGGGATGCTGGCCCGATCCTGCCTGGACAGCCCTTTCCTGTGCCAGGCCCTTCCAGTCAGCAGATACGCACTTTGGACTTTTTGCTTTAGATAAAAAAAAGAAAGACATCCCAGGAGAAAGACCAGAGGGGGAGCGAACCCGCGGAGTAGCTTAGAGCGGGAGCCACACCCCGGGATGGGCTCCGTGGAGAGGTGCACAGGGCTCAGCAGAAATGGCCTCTCCCCAAAGCCTTGTTTTTTGGGAGGGGGGAGCCTATTTTGTTAACTGGTTTGGGGTAGGGAATGGGATTTCCTTTTCTTTAATCTCCCTTGTTTCTTGGGTGGGGGGTGGGGCTAACTGGCTGTTCAGTACCCATGGGCCGGAGTGGGGGTGGTGGGAGTGCCACTCTCTCTCTGGTTTAGGTTTTTGGCCTTTTTCTTCTTTATTTTTTAAAAGTCTGTGACAGTTGCATTTTTTTCCCCCCGACCAACCCCAACCCAGGATCTTGTTTTTTCTGGGGAGTCCTTAGAGCCCCTCACCGCCCCCCACTCTTCACTTTCCTTCCCACCGTTCCCCTCTGTACTTCCCACAGTGTTTCACACTTGATGATGTGTCGTTCACGCTCTTAATCCCGTCCCCCCTAACTAGGTCCGGTGCGGGGGGCCGGGGGGGCGGGAGGAGGGGCGGAGGTGGAGGAAGGATAGAAGGACGCGTTACCTCTTCTGTTACTTTTAAAACAAAGTTGTTTGGTGGCAGCAATCTCTTTGCCCTGTCACTGTTAGAGGCCTAATTTTATATCTATAAATATATTAAAAAGCAAGTCAAACTTGGATGTATCACGTTAAAATTATTGTCAGTTTAAATACCTACATATTCTGACCGCAATAAAGGGACTGAAAAGAGCGCGGGAGTAACGATGGCGCGGTCGCACTGGGGTCAGCCCGCCCTGTGTGTGCGGCCAGCGGAGATCGGGCGAACCCCTGCGGTTCTTGGAGGCTCCAGAATGGAAGGAGTCTCAGTGTGGCCCTCCCTTGCCTCCTGCCACGGTTTTGGGGTTGGGAAAACAGTGAATTCCTTTCAGTTCTTTGCCTCAGCTCGCCTACCTCTCCTCCTGTCCTGTGGGGTCCCCAGGATGGCTCTCCCGACCAGAGGCTGGCTCGTCTTTAAAACTTGACTGAACTTGGGCTTCGGAAAGGGTGCTGCCGCTGCGGACTGTCCTACCGTATGTGACAGAGGACATGTTCACGCTAGTGTCAGCGGCTTCGCTCTTCAAGCCGCCCACCTCCCCCTAGCAGCTCCCTTCCTAGGGGAAGAACGTGGTCGCCAGAGCCTTCCTGGGCTGGCCTTGACAGCCTGTCCACCTCTTGAGACCTTGCGGTCGAGGGACACGGTGAGGGTGCAGGCGGCTGGGGCTTGGACACGTGTCTCGTCGCCGGTCGCGGCTGTGAAAGTCGCAGTTGCGCTCCGGCCTGTCGCTTGTGCTGCTGTCTCCTTGCGCCCATCCCGGAGCTCTGCACCCCGGGGCGGTGCGCTTCTCTAGAACCGGCCGGGAAGGAAGGGAACAGCGGAAGGATGGACTTCCCAGACACTCCTTCCTCCTGGCCCTTTTCTTAGCAACTGTCAGACCAGCTGTGAGTGCTGCACTTCCGCCCTGAGGTAGGCGGCGTGTGGCCACAGTGGTCTGCGTTCCCACGGCTGCTGGGGTGCTGGAGTGGCCTGAAAACCATGCACTCTGGAATTTGTTGTGTATTTTCTCTCAGTAAAGCTTTTTTTTCTTTCTGACCACTGTTGTTGTGTGTGTGATGCGTGGCCCATTCGTTCACGGTGGGCGGGTTCTGCTCCGGCCAGTGTAGGTGCCTGGCCCTGCCCATACTGCGGCTGGAGGCGGCTTGGTCTGTGACAGCCACGTTTCCGGGCTTGGGCTCCAGCTGGAGCCGCTGTCCGGGGACCAGGCCCCAGAGCTCAGGGCTACTTAGGGGCGGGGAGCGGGACGGTGGCACTCGGTGTTTTCCCGTTTTCCCGGCCGCCGTTCGAGGCCGCAGGGAGGGACGTGGGGTATTATTTCCCCCCCTTCCCAGCCAAAGGCTCCTTCACAGAAACTCTAGAATTCAGTCAGATGCAGTACAGTCAATCACCTTTATTCCAGGGTTAGAAGGCCGTGCACACTGCAGACAGAGGAGCACAGGATAGGGACGACCTCACAGCCATACGGGGGTGGGAGGGCAGGTTAGTCTTTTTAGATGATTTCTGCCTTACAGAGGTATTCCTAGACTCTGCTCAAGACGACCCTGTCTCCTTCTCCCGTCTCGCCCGCTCTGCTCTTCAGAGAAGGCTCCCTCCCTTCTCTCTCTCTCGCGCTCTCTCTCTCACACACACTCACATCACAGAATCCTGACCGGAAGGACAATTCATGCTCAGTCCCCCTCCTCCCAATTCTACAAGTATCTCTCTGGCCTGGAGGGAGACGCAGACAGGGCTGGGCAGGCATGGGGGTCCTTTAAGGCAGAGCTGTGGAGTGCTCCAGGTGTGCGTGTTAAGGCAGGTGCCGCAGCAGTGGCCAGAGGGGACGGTGGGGCCGGGCCAGGCCGGGAGCGGAAGCCGCTCTCCGGCCAGCCTGGCTTCCTCCCTCTTCCAGCAGCCAGTCTTCCTGTCCCACGTCAGTTTTGCTCCCACATCTTAACAAGCTCTGAACTTCAACTTTCTCTAAAGAGTCTCTTGAGATGGCGTGTGAATTTAAGTTAAAAAAAAAAAAAAAAAGTTTTTTCATTTGGCCTGTGTAGCAACGCGACGGGCCCTCCCTTGGCTGTGGTGTTCCGCTCCCAGCCCCGCCCTGGCCTAGACAATAAGTTAATGCTGGACACCACGAGCAAGGGCAGACATGGCAGTGCGGGTTTAATATACATATATGTAGATATATATGTACACACAGTTAGCACGGTCAGGGTGGGGAGAGCGTCTTGGCACAGGAAGGGGGCTGGGGTCTAGCGATTTGGCTAGGAGGCATTCACGAGCCCAACACGCCAGGATATCGAGGGAGACGGGCTAGCAAGTCCCCTCCTGGACTGAACTGGGGGGTTCAGTCCAAAGGGAAAGGCTATAATTAGCTTCTTCCTGTCTTTCCTGCTGGGGGTGTTCCAGACCCCAAAGAAGGAAGGTCACCTGTGGTGACCACGCGGGGACCCTGTGGGTGGGGCAGGGTGGGAGTGAAGACCTAAGGAGCTCATTCCTCAACCTCCCCAGGTCTGGAGTCCGTGTGTGCAACAGTCTGAGTAGGAATAAAGGAGCGGCGAAGAGGGCCCCTCTCGCCCACACCCCCGGCGCCTGGTGCGGTGGGGCCTGCTCCCAGCGTGGGCTCTTGGGGGTGCGGGGGAGTAACTAGCGCTGGCTGCTCCGTGGAGTCTGTACTTCGGGGACACGGAAGGGTCCTGTGGTCCTCTCACTAGATCCCTCGCTCGATCCCTGGCTCATACCCATCCTAGGCCCACAGGAGGGGAGGAGAAAGGGACCTGCTGGGGCCCAGGCCCCCCAACCTAAGGAACATCTAGGAAAGATCCCTCCGCCGGTCCAGCACAGGGTACAGACGCGGAACTCTGGCTTTTCTCTGCCCCTTCCAGGTGGCGGCTGGGTGACCGCCTTCCCTCCCACTGCTTGTCACTAGACGCACCCACCTCGCCCCACGCTTCACCGCCAGCTCGGCTCCGCGGCGTAGGAAAATACAGGTCCTTTCTGCTCCCACACTTCAGCCATAGAGGAAAGGGCAGTAGGAGGAATGTGCCCATTTCTATTTGCATAGAAAGAGCCCCCACGTCCCCCTGAAGTGGGGAAACGAAGCCCCCCCCCAGCCCGACCCCCACCCCCTCACGAGGAGGAGGAACTAGATGAGCTAGACATAGAGACAGACAGAGCGTGCGCACACGCACACACACGCGCACAGTAAGGGGGTTAGGACCAGGTTAGTAAGTGGGTAGACTGGGGGGTGGCCCTTGCCCCTCCCCTGGAGGCTGGGGGAAGGGAGTGGTCCGCTGAAGGTCCGACCTTCCTCCTCTCCTCCCCTCGCTCAGGCTTTCTTCGGTGGCGGAGCCAGTTTGATGATCTCCTCCTCGGAGGGCTGCCGGATAATGTCTGGGAGGCAAGAAGGGATGTGTCCGGGCACAGAAGGCGTGGGAGACAGCAGGCCAGCCCCCGATGTCCGCTCCCATCTGCCCCAAATCCAGCGCCCCAAGGGTCACCCAGGGGAGCGGGCAGAGGTGCGTGTTCAAGGCACGGCGCCTACCTTTGTACTTCTTGGCACTGGGGATACGGGTCAGCTTGGTGTCCAGCTCCTCCTCCTCCGAGATCTTCAGAACACGGGTTCTGTAGTCCACCACCATGGTGAGCAGGTCGGGGCGGCGGGAGATCTCAAAGATGTGCTCGATGTAGGAGAGGTTGTCTGGAAGGAGGCGGGAGACAGGGTCAGCCAGGCTGAAGAGGCCGGCGTCCCCTGCCTGACCGCACCGGGCTTCTGGAACCACGGCGGAGGTGCTCACATTGCTTATTGGAGGGGGCAGCGCGAGAAGAGGACAAGCTACTGAGCAGGACCAGAGAGCCAAGGCCCCAACGATACAGGGGACTGTGCAGGACAGCAGGGGGTTGGCCAGTGAGGTTTCAGAGGGAATCAGGCTAAAGAGGTCCCACGTTGTGGGGAGGGAGAAGAGAAAAATGAGTCGGCCTACCTCATACCCTCCGCCCAGCCGGTCGCCCACCGGGCCCCCTCCCGCTCTTCCTCCAAGTCGGAGTCAGAGAAATTTCCTGCTAGCACATGTGGGACCTGGGGGGGTCTCTCGACAAGGCCCCCCTGTGGCCAGAAGGACACTGTCCGTGGCTGGGCCGCTTCTAGGAGACTGGGGACGCCCTCAGTCCCTTCCACCCCCCCCCCACCCATTCCCCGCCCCCGACTGCTGCAGGTGCCTCCTCCCGGGGCCAGGCCCACCCCAGCCCCCCTGCCTGCTGGGCCCCCCAGCCCACCCCCGAGGCCTCAGCTGGCTCACCCCACCTACTCGAGGCCCTCCACGGCAGAGCCTTAACCAACCGTTCCAGCCACTTCAGAGCTCACTCAGGCCCCAGCCAAGCTAAGCAGGACCCCTTGATCTTCCAGACGCACCAAACACTCCTGCCTCTGGGACTCGGGTCCTTTGCCAGGCGGCCCTCCTCTGGACCCTGCCTTTGAAACCACTCGCCTTTGTACGCAGCTCCCCGCCCCCGGGCCCTTCCCAAGGGCTCTGCAAGTGCCTCTGAAAACGTTAGAGCTCGCGGTTTTAACTTTTACCACTTTTAACTTGTATTTTACTGTTCTGTGACCTGATGATCTGTACCACGTGACTCCTCACAACACAGTAGTATCTGAGCGCCGCGCGGCTTCCCGACGCGCCCTGCGAGGGCCGCGGCGCTCAGCCTCCCCCGGCCTGGCCGCTTCTCGTCGCCCAAGGGACGGAGCCCGAGAGGCTGGGGCCCCCCCGGCCCACCCACCTTTGTCCAGCTTGTTGTGGCTCTCCAGGAAGCTGAACCAGGCGCTGCCTGTGGTGATCTCCTCGCTCTTCTCGCTGGGGATGTCTTCCTTGCAAGCCGACTTGAGCTGCTCCAGGTCTTCGAGGGTGATGTTGTCGGTCAGGTCCTGCAGGAGCGTCCCGTACTCGGCCATGACTGCGGTGGGGACGAACAAAGGGAGAGGCCGCTGAGCTGGAGGTGCCAGGAGGGCTTACGCGCTGGTCCCTCCCACTAGCATCCCCGCTCTGTGGGGCGGCCGGGGAGGGGAAGGCGGGTGGAGGCCGCCCCACACAGGGAGGCTGGGGAGGGCTGGGCCGGAGGGGGACAAGGCCTCAGGGTGGTGGCAGTGGACAGGAAGAAACAGAGAAGCTAGGGTCCAGGCTACAGCCTAGAGTGACCAGTCACACCTCCTTACCCCATCTTTTTTCCTCATTACCCCCCCAACAGTAACCCTGGCAACAGCTCCCCTGACTGAGGAGGCGGTTACCATAGCAACCTGCTCCAGACTTTCTCACCCACTGCCTCCAAGGCCCCCCCAGAATCGCCCCACCCACCTGCAACCCCCCCCCCCCCCCAAAAAAAAAAAAAAAAAAAAAAAAAAAAAAGAAAGAGAAAACACTCCAAAACAGCCGTCAGGGAGAGACGGGCTGGCTGTGGCAGGGAGAAGCTCAGAAGCGGCAGGAGGGGGTGGATGGCTGAGCTCATGTGTTCTCGCTTCCATTCTGCCCCAGCAGCAAAGTGGACCCTCACTCTCAGCCCCCCACCACCTCGCTAATGACTCATTCTGGACAGCTGCCTGGGTGCTTGGTCTAATGGTCCCCGGCCCCTCCGCGGCCCCCTGCATTCAGTCCTTGGGGCTCGGGTGGGCGGGGAGCGGCAGGCAATGAGCTCCCCCCGCCAACCTTCGGGCAGCCCGGTTTCTCCCTTGACCGCAGCCGGGCCTCCACGCAGCCCCTCTCCCAGCCTTTGTGCTGTGCCCACAGCCCCCGCGCCCGAGAATACCAAGCGGCCGGCTCTGGCCCCCTGCCCAGTTCCCAGGCTGGCTGGGTGGCAGGGGAAGGGGCTTAGCGGCAGCGCTGGGCGAGAGGCAGGAAAGGGGCTGCTGCTCCTGCTGCGTCACTGGGGGGGGGGGGGCTCCCACAGGGGGCCGGGCACGGCCGGGTCTCAGGGCCTTGAGCCCACATGCCTGTCGCGTGGAGATCTCCACGTGGCAAGGGAGAGAACACGCGAGGCCCTCCTGGCACTCACTAGGCAGAAAGTGTGTTTAAGACAGGAAGAAGGAAGGCCAACCTTAGAATGAACCTTCTGGATGGGATAAAATGTGAACTTCACCCACAACAAGGAAATATTTCTTTTATAATCAGAAAAGTAAAACATTTTACAAAGTAAGTTATAGCATAAACACTGTGGCTAGACCAAGGGCTGGGGCTAGGAGCCAGATGACCTTGTACTGGACTGAGACTGCCCCCAAACCTCCCCAGCAGCGGGCTGGGCATGCAGCAGAGCGCAGGCGGCATCTGGCCTGGGTGCAGAGAAACTGAGGCAGAGAGGCACGGCATCCGGAGAGGCGCAGACCCAGAAGTCCCCGTTCCCAGCCCCCTACTTGGGCCAGAACAAACACGCCTGCCTCCCTCCGTGGCAGGCGCCGTGACACGCACACAATGAGGCAGGCAGCAGGGCCAGCCGGACCCCCTCAAGCAGCAGGCACTCCCAGGCATGCTCACTTGCACACCCAGGTGCAAGCAGACAGAAGGGCCCAGCAGTGGCCCTGCCAGGCTCGGCCGGAACAATGCTCTCCGGACTGTCAGCACCAGGAACCGTCTCCGCCTTGAAATCTAGGTCAGAGCAGCCGGCTCCGGAGCCCAGCCCCCCACCCCACTGATAATCCCCGGCCAGGAAAGGGGGAGGTGAAGGGGAAGGGGTCCATGCACGAGGAACTAATGGGGGGTGGGGAGAGCTTAGAAGGAAGAGGGAGCAGGGGGCCCCCAAGAACACTCTGCCCCCGGGAAGAGACCCTGGGAGCAAGCCCTCATCTGGAAAATGGGGCAGCATTAGGGTCAGCCTGTCCTGTTTTCACGTGGAAGAAGAGACTGTAACTAGATCCTGGGGAAGGAAAGTGTGTGTGTGTGTGTGTGTGTGTGTGTGTGTGTGTATGTGTGTGTGTCTGTATCTCCTGGAAGGAGTTAAGGTTTAGGGCTCTGGATGGAAAACACAGACTTCCCGGGGAGGCGGTGGGGAGGGATTAATGTGTGAGTGAACCACCCACATCGGCTGGGGGGCGGTGGGCAGGCGCTTTCGAAGAGCGCGAGGCAGACACAGTGAGACCCCCCGGAGAACGGGGGTGGGGAGGCCGAGTGGTGAGCCAGGCCCGCGCGGCTGCTGCCCCCCCCCCCCCCGGCGTGGGCACGGGTGCGTGGAGGTGGCAGCGGCGGGCATCTGTGCGGGCGTGTGCACGCTCTGCCATGGGTGCTACTGTGCCAGCACTGGCCGTGCAAATACGTGCTCTCTGTGTGTGTGTGTGTGTGTGAGAGAGAGAGACAGAGCGTGTGCAAGGTCTGTCATCACAGGCTCCCGGCCAGAGAAAAGGGGAAGGGTGAGGAGACCCTGCGAACGGGAGGGAGGTGGGGCTGGGAGAGGGGAGGAGGCCGGAGGCCGCAGTGATGGGGGGGGGAGGGCGCCGGACTCAGCGGTTACCATGGCAACCGCAGTTCTGGGGGCCCAGCCCCCCACCGGTCAGGACAATGGCACCGCTGCAGGGGAGGGGCGTGGGGAGCGAGTGAGTAAGAAGGGACAGAGCAGGGGAGTGGGGCCCCCTGAGGAAGGGGGGGGGAAAGGCAGCCTGGGTGTGGCCGCAGGGGCCCGGCCAGTCCCTTGGGGGAGTTTTGGGGGCACCAGGAAGTGGCTCTCTGGCCTCACTGATCTGTCATCGCCCCTGGAGTGGTGTGGCTGTGGCGGAGCTGGGCCCCGACACCCTCCCTGGCCCTGTCCTCCTGGAGATTCAGAATTCCTCGGGGCCTATGTGCCTCTCCTCCCCTCCTGGCCCAGAAAAGTCTTCCAGATTGCTGGAGCAGCGCAAAGCGGCCTGGGGAACACCCGGCAGCCTGGGCGGAGGCCATTCTTGGGACAGGATACCGGGGCAGGAACCGGGACCGGAGCTGAGGCTGCCAGGAAGTCGGTCCCCTTCCCTCCCGGATCCTTCTGTGCTCTGCTCGTGGCTTCCTCACACCTTCCTTCCTGCCTGCCTCCCTCTCCTTCCCAGCTGGCCCCAGGTGGAGCCTGGACAAAGGTGGGACCAGCCGAGGGTGCTGGGGGACAGGGGCAGGAGGTCAGAAGCTCACAGACTGGTCTCTGGGCGTGGGAGCTGGGCGCGGGACAGGCGGGTGATCTGCCCTCTCCCGGCCCCCAGCACCCACGCCCAGTGGGACAGCCACCTGTGCAGAAGGAGGCCCCAGCGTTAGCTTCAACTTGGAAGAAAGCCTGAGGATTAGGAGCCCTGGCACCCCTCCCTCCCTCCTCTCTGCTTGGGGCTACCTGGGCTACCTGCTGCAGAGGTGCGGAGGGGAGGGCCAGCCCACGCAGGTGCAGGGGTCATGCTGCCTGGTTCAGGGGTGGGGCGGTGATCCAGGAGAGGCGGAAGAGGGGGCGGGGAGAGCACAGGGTGCCCATTTTAAAATCTACCTGCCCGCCCCCCCCCCCCCCCCCCCCCCCCCTCCCCCCCCTTTTCCCCCCCCAAACCCCCCCCCTTCGCTGGCTCCTTCCCTTAGCTTCCATTCAGTTTTTTGGGGGGGGGGGGCAGGGAATGTTTTTATTCTGTAACAAAGGAAGGGGCTCTAAGACTCTGCCAGCCTGAGAGTGAGGGGAGGCAGGTACCTGGGCCTCAAAACGTTCAGCTCAGTCCAAGAAGCAAATGGGTGAGCCCGGGGCACAGAGATGGTGCTAAGCCTTCAGCCCTTAGCGTAAGAGGAGAGAGATGGATCCAAGGTGGGGGCGTCAGGAGACCCCCCCCCCCCCCCGCACAGGGTCAGGCTGGCCGGGCCTGTGGGCTTACCACTGGGGGGGAGCTCCCCCCTCCCGTTGGTTTCCTTCCCACCCCTCCCCCTCCAGTCTCTCTTCCTCCTTCCCCCCGGTGGGCTTTATCTCCTGTGGGGGGAACCCTGAATACGAAGGGGTTCTGGGGCCTGTGACTCAGTGTCCCCGTCCAAACACTCAGGGCCACTGTCCGACTGGGAAGGAACTGGCTTCCTGGCTGTAAAGGGATCTTCACTTTGGTGGGGAGGGGCCGAGTCGGTGGGTCTGTAGCAAAGGGGAGTCTGTAGGTCTGTAGTGGCCAGAGGGTCTGTAGGAAAGGGGAGGGCCGGCAGGAGGGGCGCGCGGCCCTCTTCACGCATGACGGTCCCCGCGCACGGGATGGACACAGGTGTCTGGGACGTGAGGAACTGGGCAACCAGGCCAGCGGCCAGCCTAGGGCATCCCTGGCAATTTCCCCAACGGAGTGTTTAGCCACAAAGGGAAGAGCAATTAAAGCTAATCGCTCTGACAGCCCAGGGGCCAGACTCGTCAAGAAACAAAACCCCTGTATTCAGCATGTTTCCTGGCTCCCCGAGGTCTCACGCCATGCCGCTTTCCCCCGCGCTCTGAGCCCGGGGAGCCCAGCCCCCAGCCCTCTTCCCACTGCTCTGGCCATCTCTGTGTCGCGTCCTCCCCTGCCGTCCCCGACAGCGTCGCTGTCCCTCGCACACATTCCCTCATTCTGTCCCTCCTGACTTGGGCTCCGTCCCCGGCTGACTCACACTCATTCTTTCTCTCCCTCTCCTTCTCTCCCACCCCCTCCTCCGTCCTTTGGCCACTCCGGGGCGCAGAAACCAGCCAGTCCCAGCCCCCTAGGCTCTAAGTGGACCCAGCGAGAGAGGCCAGCGGCAGCCTCCCTGGCCCCGGATCCTGCCCCCTGTCCCGGAGCGGAGCGAGCAGGACTTCCTGCCCTGTCCCCCCTGTGTTGGCGAGCGGGGCCCGCAGAAGCGCAGGGCTGGGAGCATCTGCCCAGACAATCGGGGGGTCGGGGGCCCAGGGCCCCCACCCAGCTGTCCTGCGGACAGATGTTCCTCCGGGAGGCACATGGAGGCAGGGGGGAGGGGACGCGTAGTGCGGGGACGGCTGTGATTTGCTGCGGGCGACGCGGTGTGTGTAAGAGTCACATGGGCGTGTGTCACCGTGTGTGCTGGCGTGTCTCTCGTAGGTGTGTGTGTCCCCGTCCGCTCCGACGCGGGGCGTATGGAATTAACGGAGCTTCCACGTCGGCCCCCCCGCCCCCCAGCGCCCGGACCCCGGCCCCGGGTCCGCCGATCCCCGCGCCGGCGGGGGCGGGGGGGGCTGGCCGCGCGGGAAGCGGGCTCCCGCCGAGGCCCCGGGCCCGGCCACGCACCCCGGTCCGCGGACGCCCCCCGACCCCGGCTCGCCGCCCCGCCGCCGCCCGGCCCCGAGCCCGCCGCCCCCCGGCCCGCCTCTCACCGCCTCGGGCTGAGCGCTCAGGGCGCGGCTGTCCGGCGTCCCGGGTCCTGGGGCAGCGTCCGGAGCCTCCGCCTCGGCTCCCGCCGCTCCTGCCGCTGCCGCCGCCGCTTCCGCCCGCCGAGCCCGAGCCCGAGCCCCGCGCGCGCCCCGCCCGGCCGGCCGGTGACGTCAGCGCCGGGGGCGGGGCGGGGGGCGGGGGTTCGGGAAGGCTCGCGGGTGGGCTGCCGGGGGCGCCGCCCGAGCCCCGGGACTGCGGGGCGCGGTTGCCGAGGTGGGGGGGCACGTCCTGCCCCGCGCCCCTCTGCGGGCCGCGGCGGCGGGGACCCCGGGGAGCGCCGAGCGGGCGTTTGGGCCTTTGGAGGGCCCTGGGCCTCGTCCTCCTAGCGGGCCGACTTGTGTTGGGGGAACCGCTTTCCTCCCCTTCGGGGTCGGGGGACCGGGGGCGAGGGCCCCAGGGGCCGCTCCGACTTCGTCCACTTTGGAGGGGCCGGGGTGGAGGCTCGGGTGCGGGCGGGAAGCAAAGCGGGGCCTCCTTGCCTTGACCCGGAGCCCAGATCTCGTCCGCTCTCTCTCCTTGGGGTGATGCCCCCTGTGTTCCTCTCACCTTTCCCGAATATACCGCCCTCCTGCCTGCCCCCCACCATGATGTAATTTTATTTTCTGGGGAGGAAAAGAGCAGCAGTGAGCTCAGCATGCAAATATAGACAGCTCGCAAAGCCACACTTAGCTCCGGCTCCTCGCGCTGCCTCTCTGCCCAGGCCCGCAGGGCGGCTCTCACTTCCTCTCCACCCCAGGGACTTTCCTCCCCCAGATTCTCAGCCAGACTCAAAGAGGGAAGGAAGAAGTGGGGAAGCATCTGTCTGCACCCCCTGTCCCGCCCGAGGGTCCTTGCTTCCACTCTGGCAGAGTCTGGCCCTGGAAAGAGGTCCGAGCCCCATCGTACGCCATGGCCAGGACCGCCCTGGCCTCCCGGCCTCCCCTCAGTTCTGGCCCAGTAGACACCCTGTCAGGAAGCCTCAGGTGAGCCCCTCCTTTCTTGGTCTACACTGCGCCCAAAGCCCAAAGACACTCAGGCTCCTGCTGCTTCTCCGTGCTCTTCAGCAACTCTCCCCGTCACCACCCTCTGGAGCAAGACCACCTCGTCCTCTGCTCACGTCTGCCTCATGTCACTGGCCCCTTGGTGAGACCCAGAGAAACGGAAGGACTTCTGGACAGAGACAGGGTCAAGTCTCCCTGAGGCTGCAGGCGCAGGGGACCCGGGCTTCCGCACTGGCCCCGCCCCTTTCTCATGCTGGGTCTACCTCGGACTCTCAGTGTCCCCACCAGTGACACGGAGATGCTGACATCCACCTGGCATGGTTCTCCTGAGACTTGGAAATCCTAAGTGTGTAAGGACTGGCACAAATGGGTGCTGGAAACCTAGGGTGACTGCTCCATCTGGGGCCTTCTGCTGATCGACACTGGACAGTCAGCCCCCCGTTAGCCCTGTGTTAGTTGGGTGAACACATGGTTTCTGCTCAACACGCTTCTGCCTCCTCTGGGAGCACTTCCTGCGTTTGTCTCTGAAGGGTGACCCATGTGTCACCTCAGGTTTCCTTCGGCAGCTAGGCAGCCCACCCGTGGCTACCCCGGCCCCATGACCGCTGTCCCGTCTGGGAGCTCTGGGCGTGGTCCGTTCCTTGGCTCCCCCACACCACGTCATCTGACCCCCTGACACGTACCCCGGCCTGGGCGGTGCTGGTGTAGGTCCTTCTTGCCAGGAGCCTTGGCAGCCCGGGTCTGGGGTGGGGATGGGGAGCCCTGGAACGCAGAGCTCTGTGTCTCCTCTTCATCCCACGGCCACCGCGCAGGGCCACGCTCTCCCAACCTCTGAAGGGCTCCGGCTGTGAGCGCCGCCCCCCCCACCTGCTGGCTCCGTCCTTCCCTCCCTCTGTCCATCCGGCTCATCACTGCCATCTTTGTGTCCTTCCTCGCAGCCCCCGGGTTTAAAGTCGAACTTCTTTGCATCCCGTGACGTCTCCCCCTTCTCATGGCCGCCCCGTGAGGTTCACTTTCCCCTCCCGTCTCTTCTGCACCCCCCGTGGGACACCCACATTCTGCCCATGCTTTTGGTGCTCTCCACGGACAGGAATGTCCCTTCCCTGTCTCCTGCGCCCTGTCAAACCCCGTGGTTCACTGAAGGCCTAGAAAGTGCTCCTTCCCGAAGCCGTCAGAGCCCGCTGGGGCCTCTCTGTCCCGACCCTGCGTGTTCCTTCATTCCTTCTGTCAACAGACATTTGCTGGCAGCTCGCCTCTTGTGTGCCAGGCCCTGGGGGGCACAGAGGAGAAGCCTGGCCTCCTGCCTTCGAGCACCCCCGCCCCCACCCCGCAGTCTGGTGGAGAAGAGGGACCTGTCCGGGGAGGGTGAGGGAGCACTGGACTGGAGGCGGAGAGAGTGGCCCGTGAGCCCGGAGGAGGGAACCGCAGCAGCCGCCTCTGAGAAGGCCTCCCCGAGAAGAGTTGTTTGGGTTCAGTCCTGCGGGTTCCAAGAGCAGCTGCAGGAAGGGTGCTATCAAGCAGCACATAATCACTTAATTACGTGCTGCTTTGTGCTCGGCTTCAGTCGTTGGGCTGCTCGTCTTGACTTCCCAGTGAGGCTAATCAGCTCGAGAGCAGGGACAGGCCCAGCACTCCGCGTTCTCCCAGAGCCTCCCAGCGGTGCTGGACAAACACCACGTGTGAGGGGAGAGCTTGTGCTCTGGTGGCAGATAAACAGTCCTCTGTCCTCTGGGAGGACCGCCTAGAGGGAGCGCCCCCATCCTGGTGCCCTAACGAGGCCCGCACCCCCAAGCCCCCGTCCTGGGGCTGCCTCTCCCCAGCAGACACTTGCTCATGCTGCCCCAGATCCTTTATTGAGGGCTCCCGATATCTGACCCAAATGCATTAACAAGAGATGGCCGAGAGCCGCAGACACGGGGCCCGCCCTTTCTCCTGGCCAGGGATCAGGCCGCCAGAAGGATGGAGGATTTGAAAGTGTGGGGAAGATCGTGCACAGGTGACGGGAACCAAGGAGAAGAGAACCCGAGGGAAGAGTATGGGGAACGGTGGGTCAGAGCAGAGGGAATGGGGAAGGAAACGCATCATGGAGGGAACGGATCGTAGGGACAGGAGATGGCCGGCAGAGGTGGCTGGGCTGGCGCGTGGGGACGAGCAGGTCCTGGCCTCGTGGGGCAAAGGTCGGGGTCTCAGCACTCAGCATCGGGCCTCCCGACCGCAGAGGATGGCCCAGTGTCCCCAGGGGAGCCCAGGGACGGACGGGGTTGGGAGGGAGCCCAGGGAGGGGGGGGCCGGGCTGGAGAACGAGGCCACAGCCGCTAGTCGTCGTCATCGTCGTCATCGTCATCGTCGTCATCGTCCTCCGTGTTGATCTCGCCCTCCAGCACGTCTTCTAGCCAGTCCTCCAGCTCCTCCGCGGACGGCAGGTCCTCCTCGTCGTCCATCTCCATCCACACGCTGTCCGCCTGGGGTGAGGCACAGACAGGGGACCGCAGCTAAGCCCGACTCGGGTCTGCAGACCTGTCCTCCCCCTCACGGGGCCCCCTCTGTCCTTCCCTGCATCCTCTGTCCCTCCCCTTCTCCTGTCACCGGCCAGGGACGCTTGCTGTGCAGGTGAAGGTCTAGGTGGGAAGGGGGACGGGGTGGGGGACAGGGATGGCTGGGTTGGCCTCTGATGGGGAAGCGCCGGCGGCCGGAGAGCCAGGCCAGCCACCCTTCAGCTTTTCATAACCTGCTTTTCCAGCCCTGTTTGCAGAAGCCTCTAGTCTCACAAGCTATAAAAAAGGATTTGCCTTTTCCAGAACCTGATACTCATTTACCTACTTTTGACCTTTCACACTAACTTTCCCGTCGGTTTGGAAAGACTCATCATCAACCCCGCGAGCGTCCGTCCGTGTTCGGGGCCACTCCTTGAAACCTTGCTCTCCGATTCTCTCCGGCAGAAGCTGCTTTGCTTTCTGGGGCTTCCTAGCATTTTATGAGTCTCTTTGGAATCGAGTTTATAAGATCTGGCTGTGTTGTTAACAAAATACCCGCCTCCCTGGTCACAGGGCGAAGGGGATGAAGGCAAAGACTGGCTTACTCCGTTTGCCAGAACAGACTTGCAGAGGCCACCTGCTGTGTGTGAATGAGCTTTCTGCCCTCCAAGAGCTCAGAGTCTACCCGAGAGGCGGGCGGCGGGTGTAATGCAGAGCTAGGGGAAGTGAAGTCCAGTTAGCAATGGGACATGGACTCTGGGGGTGCCGATGGGGGCTCCTGACTCCAAACGGGAGATCTGGAGAGGATGGTGGGCCAGGCCTGGAAGGAGGAGCGCAGGGCGCTGTGTACTCAGACCCCGAGTCTCCAGGCATGTCTGACGTCTGGGGGGCGGTCGGCGGAGCAGGGAGAGCTGGACGGGCTGGGAAGCAGAGCTGGGGGGCAAGCGGGGCGTGTGGGAAGGAAACTCACGTCGGTGACGTTGACCACGCCTATCTGCGGCGCTGACAGGTCGATGTCAAATGTCTTCTCCCAGTAGGGCACCAGCTGTGGAGAGACCACATACGGTAACGAAGCAGCATCTGGAAACACGTGTGTCTGGCACGGGGAGTGTAGAGGGTCAGCCTGGGGACAGGGGAAGGTCACTATGAACTCTCGCTGGAGGATGGGGACAGACCCCCTGGGGGCCAGAAGAGAAGGTGTGTGCAGGAGCAGTTGCAGGTAAAAATCCCAAACAGAAACTATCCGGAGGGGTCAGCTGAAGACACTGGCCCAGACTTTCCCAGGAAAACTGGATTGGAACCTGTGTTCCGATCCTGGCTCTGCTACCGCCTGATCTTGCGACTTTGGGCAAGTCACTTCTCAGGGACCCTCGGGCTCTGCATCTCTAAACTGAGGCCGTTGTCCCCAGTAATTGCTAATGTTCCTCAGGTATCTGTTCATTCTGCTGCTCCTTCAACGATGAGTTCCAGTGTTGGGGATCCGGCTGGGAACGGAGCTGTCCCCTGAGGCACGGACTCTCCCCACTTCCAGTCCGTGACGGTGTAGAACCATCTGCAGGGTTCATGGGCCCACTTGCCCCCCAACACTGTCTTTTTGTAGAAGGGGTCAGCCCCGGGCACACGAGCTCCCTGCCGCGCCTCTGCTCTGGGCATGGCGTGTGCGATGTTCCATGTGATTTACTTCCCATCCTGTCTCCCCTTCTCGGGGTGACTTCGGTGCCTGCCCACGGTGCCCTTGAGCACGGGCCGTAACCCCCCAATGTCCTCAGGCCGGAAGTCGGGGACAGAACCCTGACAGCAGGTCCTCTCAGGAAGGGTGACGGCGTCAGGTCCTGCCTGGGGAGAGCCGACCTCTTACCAGGGGGAAATCGTCAGGGTCGATCCAGATGATGCTGAGGTCGGGGTTTTCAGTGTTATCTTGGGCCACAGACTTGAGCGTCTCCAGGAACTCGTAGCCATCTAGGAGGGAACACGAGTCAGAGAGTAGGAAGCGGTAGGGGGACCGGGAGGCAAGGGAGGCGAGGCAGCAGTGTCGGGGTGCTCCCCTCCTCCCACCATCGCTGCTGCCTCACCCCGGGGCCCCTGCACTCCCAGGAGGGCCTCCCACGGAAGCCCGAGCTCTCACATCTCCCAAGCACCCCTGTGTCCCTCAACCACCCCCGCCCCCGCAACCAGCGTCCGTCCCTCACCAGGATCGGCTTCCTCCGCAAAGGCCACAATGTGGATTCCGTCCATGTCGTCCTCCTGTTGGGGACAGCGCGGCTTAGCTATGCTTCTTGAAGTTTGAGAGCCGCACCCACGCTGCCTCCTCCTGGAGCCTGAATTTCGTGGAACCCCAGCTCCTGGATTAGGTAGGCTCTTGTGGCGGCGGCCCCGGGGACGCGGACGGCTCGCCTCCCCTCCAGGGCCCCCGCGTCCCCTCTGGCCAACTCTGCAGCCCCCAGACCTCCTTCCCTGTCATCTGTGTCAGGGTCTGTGTGTCTCCTAATTCCTGGCACGTTCTTAAGAGCAACAGCCTCCATACTCTGCTGGTGTTTTGGTCTTTCCCGCGAGCCAGACACGGAGCGCAGCGGGGCGGGAACTTTCCAGGACTTCCGTCCTCAGCCACCCACACCCCCCCCTGGGGACCTGGCCCCGTCTGGGGGAGACACTCACCCACGTCTCATACATACTCTCAGGCTTCAGCTTCCTCAGGGTGGACCTAGAAGAGACGGTCACGACTCAGCAGGGGAGAAGGATGCCCCCCCAAGAGGGTTTTGGGTCAAGCCTAGGGCACAGACAGCTTGTAGGCCAGAGCAAAGCCATCTGGCAGTGTCTAAGCTCTGGGCGGCAGGCCCGGGTCACCGCCTGGTTAAAGCAGGTGGGAAGGCAGCGGGGGGAGGGCCCATGGCCTGGAAGAGACTCTTTGGGAAAAAGGTAAGAACGGGGTCTCTGGGCATTCCCTCCTTCATACGGCACAGCGAGAGTCTGAGATGTTCTGGGCACTGTGCGAGGCGCCCCGGAGGCGTTGTGACGGCCCTCCCCGACAAAAGGGACCATGACCTAGCGGGAGAGGGTGAGGGCAGTGGCATCTCCACGGACGTGAGGGGACGCTGCAGCTGTGGGGTGCGGCGAAGGAAGACAGTCACCGTGTGGGAGTGAGGGCAGGGTCCCAGCCTCAGGCTGGAGAATTTTCTGTTGTGGGGCGCAGTCCGGTGTACCCTGGAGGGTTAGCAGAGTCCCTGCTTCTCCCCACCAGACAGCGGTAGCTCTCGCCTCCACCAAAAATGCCAGTGCCCCCTGGAGGGTGAGAGCCTCCCCCACCTGACCTGCCCCTCCACCAGGTCGCCCCGGTCGAGAAACAGTGGTGCCCAGATCCAGGTCAGGATCCCGTTCTGACACTTCCTACCGGTGGGGCCAGCGTCCCTGAGCTTGTTGGGAGGATTAAAAACAATAGTAGAGTTGGACTGAACCTGGTCTGTGCGCGAGTAAGCGGCCGCCATGCCCAAGACGGCATTCACTCGCAGCCAGACCAGCTTCTTGGCCGGTGGGGACCCCCGGCTCCTCTTGCGCAGGGGCGTTGGGGCCCTAGGTGGTGCCACCTGGGTCAGGGGCGCCCCTGGTGCCCACCTCCTGTGCTCCTCCACGAAGCTGACAATCTCCTCTTTGCTGTTGGGCTTGTCTGGGATGGTCACAGGCTCTTCCATGAAGGCCTCATAGAAATCGATCTCATTCAGCTTCAAGGTCAGCTTCTTTGCCACCTGGCGGGGGAGGTGGGGGGGATGCGCATCATGGGGAGCAGATCTTAGGACAGAGGTCAGATGACCTGGGCCCGTGTCGCTGCCCCTAGGACAATGGACAAGGTCTCTGGGCTTTGGTTGAGACCTAGAGGAGTGGGTTAAAGGGTCTAAAATCTTTGGGGGCAAGAGTGAGAGGCCCGAGGTGGGGATGGGGGTGTCATGTGTGACCAGGTCCCCCCACAGATTCTGGGAGAGAGGTTTGGAGGGCAGCTGCAGGCAGGGGCCCTCCGTATGGCCACAGGAAGAAGACCTTGCTGTCGAAGGTGGCGAAGAAAGGGATGTAGGGGTGAAACTCTTCCGCCGCGTCCTCGAAGGCCTTGTAATCTGAAGGAGTAGGACAGAGTCAGTCTCTGGGGGAGCCAAGGCCACTCTGTTTCTCCCCAAGTCTCCGTTGGCCGGAGGGATTCCTTTTGAGAGCCCCCGCCAGGCCTCTAAGAGCAGCAAGACTTCAGTGGGGGACGTTGGGGGGCTGGGGGGTCCCTGTCTGGGAGCCCCAAGTGCAGGGAGGTCAGAGCCGTGAGGGAGCTGACCACGCCAGGGGGTTAGCTGCAGCGACGTGGGGACAGTGGGTGGAGTGGGGGTTACGGAGATGGGTAAAACGGGGGTCCACAGAGGTACGGGGGCTCTGGGGGTTACGCACGCTCAGAATCTTTGTTCTTGAAGTAGCCAATGAGTTTGATCTCGTCCTCAATGTTCTCAAACGCCTGCAGCTCGCGATCGCCCTCGATCAGTTCCACGGGGTCCTCTAGGACCTGGAGGAGGACGAGGGGTCTCCTCACTGGAAGGAGCCAGCCGGGGAGGGGAGGGATGAGGGATGGGGTGGGAGGGAGGGGCTGTCTCTTGCCTGGTGAGTGTGTGTGCCCGCGTGTGTGAGTGTGTGCGGGCGTGTGAGCGCGTGTGTGTGCGTGTGCGAGGCTGGGCTTGGTTGGGGATGGGTGTGAAGTCTTAAAGCAAGGCCCCGGGGCCCGGGAGAGCCTCACATCGAGGAGAAACTCCACCAGGGTGTCTGCGGAGAGCTCGCCGTCGTACTCGATCACCTCATCTCCCTTGAACACGTAGATGCTGTCCTCTTCCGTGAGTCCTAGGGCGCCCGCCGGAGGTGAGCCGGGCGGCCAGGCGGCCCGCAGGTCCAGGGCCCGTCCCCGCGCCCCTGGAGTCCTCCACCTCTCCGTCCCCCCACCCCGCTCACCTCACGTCAGGCCCCTACGGCCTGAGCACTGGGCCTGTGCGTCTAGCCCAGGCAGCGGGCAGGCCCCGGGGCTCTCCAGAAGGTGGGCTCAGTGGGGGTGTCGGGGGGGACATGGGGAGGCGTGGACTCTAGCAAGATGTCTGCCTTCCTCTGCTCGCCATAACTAGAGACAGGTTTTCCTTTTACCTCCTCCGAGGACTCCCGTCGCTCCCTGCCGGTCCGGCCCTGTAACCCACTGCTATGACTGACCAGATGACCTGGTTACTGACCGCCGGCCCCAGGCATCTCTGGGGTCCAGTTCAGGCCTCTGCTGCTCCCTGGTGGCCGGTGCTGGGGACCCTCCCCCACCCCCGCAGGCCCTGGACCCAGAGGCCTCTCCAGCCGGCCTGTCCCGCCTGCGTTCTGCCCCTTTCCTCCAGCACTCAGCCGTGGTGTTTAGGTTAGGATGAGGGAGGCCGCCCCTGACTCTTTCTGGGATTTGATCATGGGTCTCTACGAGTGGAGGAGGTGCCAGGACGCCCGCCATCCCCCCCCCCCCCCGTGTCAATCTTTTCTTCCCACTGCCAGATCAGACGCGGTGGGGCCCACGCAAACCCCTGGCCTGGGCCTCCCCCATCCCACACGTGCACACACAGGGCCTCCCCACCCCCTCCTTACCTAGCTTCTTGGCTACAGCTGCATCCTTCTCCGAGTCTACCAGCCCAAAGCCAACACCCTTGTCTTCGAGGACTTGGGCTGCTAACTGGAGGGAACACAGGGACGGAATCAGCTCTGGGGCTCCTAGTCACCCCGTACCCATCTCATGCTTCCCAGAGTGGTCTCTGGGGACATGGGGAAGAGAAGAGTTGCCCTTGGCACGGCACAGGGCTCCAGGGAACCTCCGTTTCCCCGCGAGGCCACCCCTGGGCTGTGGTTCCGTTTCGGCCCCTGGACACGGCTGCTCGTGGGCATGGAGCTTCCGACGTTGCTCTGCAAGGCGGGTGCGGGACACTTCCATGCTCCCGGGGATGCTGGGGAGTCTGACTTCAGAGCAGCTTAGGCCCTTCCTGCTTTGGGGCTGAGCCCTGCCCACCCTCATCGTTAAAGGCCAGGCTCAGTGTGGGGTGACATTTCAAGTCCTCGAGGTTCTTCTGAGGGACCCCCACTGGGGAGCATTTTGGAGGGCAGGGGTGTGTGGGGGTGGGCGGTCATGTCACTGAGGAGTGGCCAAAGCCAGAGAGATGAGAGTAGAGGTCACCGTGGCCACCACTTGTCACCTTCAGAGGCAGAGACTCTAGCAGGCATGAGAGGGGACACAGGTAGAGCTGTCCGCACTGAGGCCAAACTCACCCTGCGTGTCCCAGCCCTTCCTTACTCAGGCTGTGGACAGTCACTCCCCTAGGTCCCTGCCCCCTCCAGCCTCCCCGCTGGACTCAGCCCTGGCTCGCTCTGCCACGCTCCCTCTTAAGTGACGCTGGGCGCCCAGATTCTCCGAAGACAGGGAGGCTGTTGGCAGGCGAACGGGCAGAGATGCTGAGCACTCGGGATAAAAATACTCGGCGCATTCATCAGACGGCAGGTCCCGGCACCCACAGGGGCACATGGAAACGAGAGCTTGTGGTCCCTCTCTCGGGCAGGCTGGAGCCTTGCCGTCCTGCCGGGCTGGAGAAGGGGCTCCAGAAGCTTGGACCAGAACACGAATGCATCCTAGCTGCTAGAGAGTGTGTGGGACTGTGTCTCCCAGGCATCCCCCAGAACAGGCCTTTTCTCTTGTTGTAAGTCTGCTCTGCTCCTGGGCGAGGAGAGCCTTCCCGCAGAGAGAAGCTGGGGAAGGCATTCTGAAGCCTCCTGCAATGGCAAGCGTTTTCCCATCAGGGCATCTGGCCTGACCCAGGAGGGGCAGATGGAGAATTAGGGAGAGAGGGACTGAGGCCAGTGGGAGCCATGGTGGGCTCAGTTAAACCTTGGGCGGGAGAAAGTGATGCCATGCAAATGAAGAGGTAGGTAGCCTTGAAAATGCATTCCATTTGGATGGGCTCAGGGTGCAGGCCCCACAGTGCGCAGACAGGGGGCACGTACTGGCCAGGAGAGCGGATTGGGGCTGCCGTACAGCTCCAACCCCCTGCTCCGAAGCATGTCCCTTTTCTTTCTTGTGCTCCCCTTCCAAGGACACCTCAGTCCTGGCCTAACGGAGCACCAGCAGCCTCGGGCGGCTTGAAGGAGGGGTCTTCCTGCAGCCCCTGGCTCCTAAGCGTGCCTAACCGTGGTGCGACTTTGGGTTCCAAGCCACTTTCTCGTGGGGCCAAGGCCACATGCCACGAGTCTGGTGGCATGTTGCCCCTCGCCCCCCCGAGAGTCCCCCTCCAAGTCTGCATGTGGCCAGGCTGGGGGTGGCCGGGAGAGGCCCCACCCCACTCACCTCCAGGATCAGCTCTTCCATCTCGAACTGTCTTTGGGAGGCCTTGTCGTCCTCGGGGGGCTCGTGGTAGAGCAGCGCCAGCACCTCATACTTCTTGAACACGTTCTTGTAGTTCTTCGTGTTGACATTGACCACACGGTCCACGCCATCGTACTGAGGGAATTCCAGCCCGTCCTCCCCCTGCACCCCCAATCTGGGTGTCCCTAGCATCAACAGGAACAGCAGTGCAGGCCGTAGCCTGGGCCCAGCTCTGGCCCCAGCACTGGCCCCCATCCTGTCGGCAGGTGCGCGTGGAGGGAGCAGGGTCAGGGTCAGCTGGCCGGGTCCTGAAGAGGGAGCTGGGGTAGGGCGGGGCGTGGGTCCTGAACCCTGAGTGAGGGGCTCACAGAAGGGGTGGGGTGGGGAATGGCCCAGAGCAGGGGACAGAGGACGCTGCTGGGTTCTGGACACACTGAGGACAGAGCCAAGAGTGAAAGGGTCAGGAGGCGGGATAGGCGCAGGGGGCGGGGAGGGAACCGGAGCTGTCCCTGAACTTGGCACCAGGAGGCCCCCACCTGGCTCCGTCTAAATATGTCTCTGTCTCTGGGGTTGGCAGGAGAGAAGATAACCTTCTGAGGCCAGGACAGCTCCAGGAGGGCCGGGACCCTCCCTCCTTCTCCACCGCGCCCCCAGGCTCCTGGAGCCCCTCCCCCGCTGCCTTCCGCCTCGGGCAGGGTTCCTCAGCACGGTCCCCACTGCCCGATGAAGCTCATCGCCATATTAAGAAAGGAAAAAGGCTGAGCTAAAAATAGGACCAGATGAGTCGGAGGTAAATGAGCTGGGCTGGGGGAGGGGAGGCGTGGGGTCATTAGGGAGAGTCCAGGGAGGGTAAGGGTGCTCAGACCGAGAGAGACGGGGTGGACAGGACGTGTTCTGGGTCAGAGAATAAATTCATAGACTGGACAAAGGGGCACAAATGCCAGATTGCTTCTTGTCCTAAAACCTGGGACTGTGTCCTCGATCCTGCGGCCGAGAGGTTGGTACGAAGCGCCCCGGCTGCAGAAAGAGGCCCTGCGCTTCCCTTTCAAGAGCCAGGACCGAGGATGAGGTCATTCTCTGAATAAAAGATGGAGCCTCGGCGGCCGGCGAGAAGGGCCGCCTGGCCCGGCCCCAGCTGCTTTCCTGTCTGGACGCAGCGGCAGGACGGGGCGTGGGGCCAGGAGCGCTGGCCCGCGTCCACCCTGCAGAAATGCGATTTGGGGTTCCTCCCCACAGGGCTGAGCGGAGAAGGGGAAAGTCCTGAGTGCTGCCTCGCGCCCTCGTGCTCAGCACAGCCTCGGATCAAAGGGGACTCCGTTCTCTAGGGCACAGCGGGGAGGGGTGGCTCCCGGGGGCTGGACCATCCGGAGGAGGGAGAGTTGCTGAGCACATTCTGACAAACATTCTGACAAAGAGGATCAGGCGCAAAGGCCGGGGGTGGGGGTGGGGGGTTGGGGTTGGGGGGTTGGTGGGGGAGACGTTAACTCCTGGAAAACCTGAAGACGGTTCCCTGCACTAGAGCCTGGGGTTGACACGTTCTGTGCACTTGAGAGCCCGGGGGAGTGGGGGGAGGGGCTCTAACTTCCTGTGCCCCATCCTGGGGGTGAGGGCTGGGGACAAGTTTGGCTCTGGGTACCTAGGAAGGAAGGACCCTTTTCATGGCCCTCCAGGGCTCCTACAAGGCACAGGTAAAGTGAGGCACAAGGGAGCCCAGGGGAGAGGCTAGATCGAAGCCCTCCGCCCCCACCCTGAGCAATCTCTGATTTCGGAGAGGGAGGGTTTATTTTGCACCTGGGCAGGGACATGAAGTTGTGTTAGCAGAACAGCGTTCCCCTCCTGTGGGGTGGGCCTCGCACCACAAGCAAAGTAAGCAAGTAAGGCCAAGGGATATCTCAAGAATGTGGTGCGGCAGGG